>NW_022103904.1:7476094-7481963 GCF_000313985.2 Echinops telfairi
CTATTTTAGTTACTGTCACAACAGTGATCACTGTGTGAACTGAGATAGGCACAGACACAAAAGTAAAAATCAAGAGAATTCACTTTGTATATGGTCTCTCTTAATATTAAACTAGGATTTGACATAAATATCCATAACAAAATTATCAGTTACAATAACTCTAATTGATTATACTGGATGTCCTTCTAAGTTTTTGTTTGCTAATGTTTTCTACTTTATTTCTCACAAGAGGTGGGTATAGTTTGTCTGCTGTGTAGATAAGACAGGGGAAGTTATAGTCATGGAATTTTTAACTCAATTCTCTTGCTTTTGGTAGAACAATAACATCCTAAACAAATGTTTTGTTTGAATGGCTTAAAATAACATTTTAAAAAGCATAATGGGGTTCGGGTCTGGAATTATGAACCTTGTAACTTTAAAGGTGTTAACAAGTTTTCTTCAAAGAATGACACCAGAAAATGATTTTAAAAGGGGCATAAGGAAAAAGTTACTATATACAAACATTCCTGGGGTGAGGTTCAGGTAGTATGACAGATGCCAGACCCAATCCAGGGATACATATGGTAGCCAACTAAAAAGGACGGGGGTGGAAAAGAGAAAAAAAGGAAAGAAATGAGTAGTGGGGGAACAGGGCACTTAAACCCATTCAAGGGGGGTGGTATTATTTATGTCTCCACAGGGAAAGAGGGACCAGACTTCAACCTGGTGCTCTAAGATGTGAGTGCAACTACCGGCATGAAGCAGGGAACCAGTAGAGAGGTCTGAGGGGTTGGCCCCAATCCCAACTACGTGGACAACCGCCCCTCCCTCAGAAGAGTTTACTTCAGAGGACGGCACTGAAGCTACAGCTCAAGGCACTGAAGCTACAGCTCAAGGAGAGGGACATGTCTGTTCAGAGCACAGAGGAGAAATGAAGGGGGAGGAAGAGAAAGTGGAGCACATCCTGGCCCACTAAGTCTTGAGGATGATATCCCCACTCAGAGCAACCAATGCACAGAGAGGACCATATGGCCAGCCCCACTGTGAGACATGACATCCCTCACTGACCCATAGCCCTAAAGGGGACAACACTGGAGACAGTGTGGGAATTGTGCCTCCTGATCTGACCCCACCACACCAAGGCAAAACACTAAGGGTGTGCAACAGAACAGCAAAGGGAGCAGAGCAAGGAAGTCCCAAGGGAATACCAAAAATAGATTTGGGGGCCAGGGCATGGCACCCCATCAGACTTGACCAGAAAACACTCCTAAAGGTCAACAAACAGAATTTGAACTATTTACAGGCTTGTCTTTCTTTTTTTTAAATCATTGGGTGCTTTGTTGTTGTTGTTTTGTTTTCGTTTGTTGATTTCTTTTGCTCTGTCTTGTGTTTGGGCATATTATTATCTCTGCAGGTCTATCTAGATAAGATAGGCTGGATAAACAACCTGGAGGAGAATACAGTGGGACCAACGGTTCCAAGGGGACATGGGAGAGGGGGAGGTAAGGGAAAGAAAGTGGTGTTAACAATCCCAGGGACAAGAGAACAACAAGTGATCCAAAATCGGTGGCTAGGAGGGTGTAAGAGGCCTGGTAGGGCTTGATCAAGGGCAATTGTGTTTGTCCAGGTAGACTAGAGAAACAAATTCATAGAGATACTCATATGTGTATAAGAAAGAGATTTATATACAAGAGGAATTAAACATTGATAAAGAATCCCAATCAAGTCCAGCCCAAGTTCCTAAGTCTGATGCTAGCCCATATGTCCAACACCAATCTAAAAAAGTCCTCTTCAGACTCACGAAACACATGCAATGATGCTGAATGCAGGATGATCACAGGCCAGTGAGTAGAAAGTCTTTAGGTCCAGTAGCATTGTAAGCATCTCAGCACTGGCAGGGGTCTCTACGTGGCTTCTCTGGCTTCAGAGATCTGGTTGCATAAGGGTAGATCCATGTTGCTTCTCCATCTTAGGGCACTAGCATAGTTCCACGTGTCTCATCAGCTGCAATACCTCACAGGGTGTGGCAGAGAGAGAGAGAAGTGTCTCCCACCTCCAAGAAGGAAGTACCGGATTTCCAGAATTCTCGAGAGAAGGCCATGCCCACACAAAGGCCTCATTGGCAATGGTCTGATTGACAAGCTAGACTCCACGCCTACACTCAATCCTCAAATTGACAAATGATTATACATCTACCAAGGCAATGTAACCAAGAGGAATTACTGAAACCCAAAGGAAGGCTGAGCATGATAGTGGGACAACAGGAAAGTAAAAGGAAATAGAGGAAAGAACTAGGGAGGCAAAGAGCATTTATAGAGGTCTAGGGAGGCATGTAAATATGTAAATATATTTATATATGATGATGGGGAAATAGGTCTATGTGCATATTTTTATAGGTTTAGAATTAAGGTAACAGATGGACACTGGGCCTCCACTCAAGTACTCCCTCAAAACAAGAACATTTTGTTCTATTAACCAGGCATTCCATGATGTTTACCTTCCCAACACAATCACTGAAGACAAATGGGTGCATAAGCAAATGTTGTGAGGAAAGTTGATATTGCATGGCTATCAAAAGATATAGCATCTGGGATCTTAAAGGCTTGAAGATAAACAAGCAGCCATCTAGCTCAGAAGCAGCAAAGCCCATATGGAAGAAGCACACCAACCTGTGTGATCACAACATGTCAAAGGAACCAGGTATCAGGCATCAAAGAACAAAAAATCATTTCATTGTGAATGAGGGGGAATGCAGACTGGTGACCCACAGCCCATCTGCAGTTAATTGGACATCCCCTTACAGAAGGTTAGCCAGGAGGAGATGAGCCAGTCAGAGTGTAGTGTAGCAATGTTGAAACATACAACTTTCCTCTAGTTCTTAAATGCTTCCTCCCCCACCCCAATATTGTACCTTACAAATCCGGCTAGACCAGAGGATGTACACTGGTAAAGAAAGGACCTGGAAACATAGGGAATCCAGGACAGATGATCCCTTCAGGACCAGTGGTGTGAGTGGCAATACCGGGAGGGCGGGGGAAGGTGGGGTAGAAAGGGGGAACTGTTTACTAGGATCTACACATAACCTCCTCCCTGGGGATGGACAACAGAAAAGTGGGTGAAGGGAGATGTCCGAGAGTGTAAGATATGACAAAAATAATAATAATTTATAAATTATCAAGGGTTCATAAGGGGGGGAATGGGGAGGGAGGGGGAAAATGAGGAGCTGATACCGAGGGCTCAAATAGAAAGCAAATGTTTTGAGAATGATGAGGGCAGAAAATATACAAATGTGCTTGACACAATGGATGTATGTATGGATTGTGATAAGAGTTGTATGAGCCCCCAATAAAATGATTTTTAAAAATGATTTTAAACTTATTGTTGTAATAATTGTACAGTACTTCTTGATGTGATTGAATTATCAAATGGTATAACATCTGAATTAGCTCCTAATAAAATGGTATGAAAAACAAAGGATGACACCATTAGTACCAACTGCCATCTTGTCATTTCTGACTCCTACAACCCCATGTGTGTGCTCCATAGGGTTCTCAAGGGTTTGTTTCTTATTTTTAGAAGTAGATCTCCATGACTATCTTCCAAGGTGGACTTGAACCTCTGAACATTCAGTTAACCACCATGTGTGCTGTTTATATCAATTAGCATTCCATCAGAACTATCACACACACTACTTTCCAGTTAATTCTAATTCCTAGAAGCCCTATGGGGTTCATGAGATTGTAAATCTTTATGGGACCAGGCAGCCTCATTTACCTCCCTCAGAGCAACTGGTGAAACCCATAGTGCTACCACAACAATTATAAAAGCCAGGCAAACTCCTTTAGTTAAGATGGGCCTACCCATTGAACCTCTTGTAAACTATAATGTTAAACAAAACCCCTGGTGGTTCAGTGAATGATGTCAGGCTGCTAATCATAATCCCAGCAGCTCAAACCCATGAGCTGGTCTCCCAGAGAAAGATGAAGCATTCTACTCCCTTAAAAATGTACAGCTCATAAGGTCCACAGGGAAGCTCTATTTTTTCCTTTAAGATTCACCCAATGGCAGTGGGTTGAGGTAGTGAGTGTTAGCACCTTGGGCTGCTAACTTCAAGCTTGGTAGTTAAAACCCGCCAGCCGCTCCACAGGAAAAAGATGAAGTGGCCTGTTCTCATAAGATGGACAGCATTAGAAACTCTATCCTCTAGGGTCAGTATGAGTTAGAATTTACTTAATGGCAGTGAGTTTAGGTTTCCGCTTTTACCAGTTTCTGATTAAAGACTTTCCACACCAGTTCACATGCCCCTGAGAGAGGGGTATGCATCTTCCCTACTTTAGCTTGGGCTGTGTGTAAATGCACAGCCAGTTGGAAGATGGTAGTACGGGCTTGCTCAATCTGTGCAAACTTTTTGTCTGGTAGAGTGGATATTACTGTTATTCACGGGCTATCAGGCATCCTGGTGTTTTTAAGGTTGTTCAGTGGCACTTTCTTCCAAAATGGGGTGCTGAGTTCTTCTTCATTGTCTGTTTGAAACATTGTCATCTACTGAAGACCAAGAGAATGGAAGCCGAGCATGGTTGGAAATAACAGCTGAGGATGAGCCCCTCAGGTCTGAAGACACTCAAAAAGTGACTGAGGACAATCTGATGTCTTGAAGTGCAGTTGACCATGAGTTGAATTAAACCCGTAGGGTTGGAGCCTTTGGAATCTTCATTTGTTGATGGGGACTGACTCCAGGTAAGAAGAAATAGCTACAAAAATCGGCTAATGGTCGGAACACAGCACGTGTGTAGTATGAATCTAGGAAAATAGGAAGTTGTCAAAAATGAAATGGAACACATAAAAATAATATCCTAGGTATTAATGAGATGAAATGGACCAGTATTGGCCATTCTGAATCAGAAAATCATATGATTTACTATGCTGGGAATAATACAATCAAGATGAACAGCATGCCATTTGTTGTCCAAAAGGACATTGAAAAATCCATCATGAAGGACAATGTTGCCTGTGACAGGATTATATCCATCCACCTTCAAAGAAATCCAATCAATACAACCATTAATTAAAATTTATGCACCAACCACGGAAGCTAGTGATATAATTGAGGAATTCTATCAATGACTTCAGTAAGAAATTGAACTGATCAAACATACCATCAAGATGCATTGATAGTTATTGACAACTGTAATGCAAAAGCTGGAAACTGAGGAAGGAACAGTAGCTGTAAAATATAGGCTTGGTGATAGAAATGAAGCTGGAGATTGCGGGATAGAATTTTGGGAAACCAACTTGTTTTTTCAACAGCACAAAAGGCAACTATGCACATGAACTTCACCAGATGGAATACACAGAAATAAAATTGACTACTTCCGTGGGAAGAAAAACAAAGTGCATACCACTAGACCAGTAGGTAACATCACGAAACATTCAGGAAAGATTGAAGTTGTGAAGAATTGCTCTCTCTTTTTTTGTTTGTTTTTGCTTTAGGAATTTATTTCATAATTCTAAATTTTTAAAATATACTTTGTTTCTCTTTATTTTCCCCCAATTGTAATGGGGGCTCATACAGTTCTTATCACAATTGTGCCAAGCACATTTATATATATGTTACCATCATCGTTTTCAAAACATTTGTTTTCTACATTTTCTTTCTTTCAGCTCCTCATTGTCCCCTCCCTCCCTCACCTTCCTTCCTCATGAACACTTGATAATTTATAAATCATTATTTTTTCATGTCTTTCACTGACCAACCAATGTTTCCCTTTACCCATTTTTCTGTTGTCTGTCCCCCTAGGAGGGGGTTATATGTAGATCATTGTGATAGATTCCCCTTTTCTTCCCCTTACTCTCCTGGTATCACTAATCTCATTATTGGTCCTGGGGGCTT
>NW_022103904.1:7483635-7485397 GCF_000313985.2 Echinops telfairi
CCTGGCTCATCACAAACCTTGCGTAACTGTTGGATGTTACTTTGGTAGGTGTTAGAGTTATTTTATCTGGCCTACTGTCCTAATCCTTAGTTATTATGAGGCGAGGTAATGTAAATAGCAATGGACTTTGAAGTCAGGCCAACCTGAGTTCAAATTCCAGTTTGGCCACTTACTACCTGTGTGGAGTGGGGAAATTACATAATGCCAGTGAACTTCAGCATGATCATCTGTGGAACACAGCGATTGCTTCTGATTCTAGTCCTTTTCTCTCCTTTCTTTTCTGAAACAAAAATAATATAGATAGCACAACATTTGCCATTTCACCATTTTTCATAAGTACAATTCAGTGGAGGCAAATAAGTCAATCATTTGTGAAACTATCACCCATGCCGATTTCCAAATTGTGTATCGCCACAAAGAGAAATGTAACGTTTCTATACAATGATTCCTCTCTCTTCACCCCCACCCTCCCACCTCAGAGCCTCTAAAAGGAGAAAATGCGCAGAGGCTAGTACCTTGAGTGCACTCAATAATGTCAGTTCTCATTCAAAGTCTGCACCATCTTCATATCAAACATCTCTCCAGGGAAGACAAACTAGGGCAGGGACAAATGCAAGATACATTATGGATTTCTCTTCTTTCCATACTTTTCTTCCCTCATCTCATCTTCATAATTACAATGAGATGCAGTTAAGAGAACTCCCAATCGACACATTTGGAAAATAAGCCACACAAAAAATCGAGTCTCGTTCTTCACAGATAACAGCAGCAGAGCTGCCTTCCAGCCCAGTGTTGACTCCCAAACTTCCGTCTTCTCATTGGTCTACACTGCCTTCATAGGATCCGGAAATCTTCTTTGTCAATATCCAACTATAATCTTGCATCCTGCCCCAGTTCAAGCCCATGCATCTGTGACTCCCCTCAGTAAGAGAGTGAAGAATTCATTATTAGGACAAGATACGTTCCACAGCCTCCACTACAGTGGAATCAGGAAGCACCTTCAGAACATGTCTGCAGAGTGAAACAAAGGTTCTGAATTTTACTCAAGGCCATACAATCATGCAAGTTTGCCTCCTGTTATAAAGATTGTGGATGGTTCTATTTATATAGAAAATATTGGGTTTTCCCCCCCTCGGTTATATTTGTAAGAATTCTGGGATATAGCTAACTGAAAACCCAATCCAAATCAGAATGGGGGCAGAGGTGTCACAGCACAAGCCCGCCCAGAGATAGGGATTTTTCAGGCATGACTTGATGTGGGACCTTGTGTGAGTGACCAGCCCCAAGCTTTCAATACCTGTCTCTGGCCGTTTCTTCTTGATGGGCGACATGCTCAGTACCAGCTATCCCTTCATGGCGGCTGATTAGAGTAGATGGAAAGGAGGAGGACCCTGGAAATTATGATTTAGAAAAAAGGGCTTTTCCCAGGCTGTCTGTTCACCTGCTCTCTCTAGCTTCCAGTCTTAGCAGCTGTTTTTCTATCGGGCACTGACTTTTCTTTCCTAATGTATTTAATGGCAAAATACTTGCTCAAAATTTTTTAAAGGTGAAATAATTTTTTCCCTCTATAGTTCCTTCCTAAAGGTGCAAATCTCCTGTTCTCTCAGTAGTTCTAGGTGGGTCTACAGGTATTATTGAGTGTAAATTTCTGACAGAAAAGAGTGGTGCTCACATTTTCAATCCAAGTTCCCATACTCTACACAGGGATTCTGCATTCAACACAGCAGTTAGTGAAGCTTTGGGTCAAAGTCTAGTCCTTTTT
>NW_022103904.1:7486260-7506397 GCF_000313985.2 Echinops telfairi
GCTTGAAGTCGCTCGGTTTTCTCACCCCATGGCCTGGGAAGTCCACCACGCCATCTCAAGCAGATCTTCTGGTTCTCCTGGCTCCTCTGCCTCTACCATTCTTCTGCCATTCGCTCTCTGCCACGATGCCTGGCTGTCTTTTGTCATTTCTGTTGTCACAGCCCACTCTCTCTTGGATCAAAGAGGTTCAAAGGATGCCCTCCACTCGTGGTTTTTCTTTCTTGTCACTAATGAGATCCTGATTGTAAGCTTCACATGATGGCAAAACTGTTCAACCCCCATATTAGTGTTCCATAGACTTTATTTGTATGGTCTTACCACACAAGGATGCCACACATTATTACATCATTAGCAAGCTCTCCAGTGTCCTTGGTGGTTCATAAGCACCTTATATTTGCATAGTCTGCTCAGCATGTACCAGTTGAGCTGCCAACCACAAGGTCAGCAGTTCAAAGCCACCCACTGCTCCTCAGGAGAAGGATGAAACTTTCTCCTCCAGCAAAGAGTTACAGTCTCAGAAACCCACAAGGGCAGTTTTTCCCTGTGCTATAGGATCGCTGAGCTGGAATCAACTCCAGGGCAGTGAGTTGTTTGTTTGTTTAAGTACAAGCCATTTGGTAGGAGTTACAAAGGGCTAGAAGGTCCATATTCTTTGCACTGCAAATGACAATATCTTTATGCCTTCTATTTGGAAAAGATTTATTAAACAGGAAGCAAAATACATGACCTACAACAAAAATATGACAAATATGACAACAATAAAAGTACTCTGTTAGGAAAACACCATAAGTAATGTTAAAATAAGTGATATAAATATAAGTAATTTATGGTTGGTTTTTAAGTTATTTAAACAGCAAGAATAATTGGCAAAGTATGAGAGGGGTTACACCCCCCACCACCATCACCCACCCAACCCCACCCACCCCAAAAATACAAAATAAAGCTCTACTGGGCAGAACTTTGGTAGTAGCATGCATTCTTCCTGTCAGGGGAGCATTGAGCACTTTGTTCTGAGTTATGCACCCAGTGGCATTGCCTGGAAAGGTCCTTTCTGATCACAGTGAATTTTTTCATAAGAGCAGTTTTGCTCTAGCCTTGTTTTTGTGATGCCCTATTTAAGAGAACAGTGTGTGGCTGTGAAGTTTTGTTTCCTGCTCAGGAAAACTGCTACAGAGACTGTTGTGATGTTGAGCACAGCTTACAACGACAGCACTATGGGAAAAGCTCAAGCATATGAATGTTTTTTCTCATTTCAAAAAGGCTGAAATGTCGATTGATGCCAAACCTTGTTCTGGACATCTGTCACCTTCCAGAACAGATGAAAATGTTGACTCGTGGTGCGTTTGGAGTTTTTTCCACCAGGTCAGACTGTTGATCAAGCTTTCTATTTAGAGGTTTGTAAAAGATTATGTGACAGTAGGCAACACAAAAGGCCTGATTTGTAGCAGATAGGGGACTGGTTTTGCCGCCACGAGAATGTACCTGCTCACACAGCCATCACAGTGCACCAGTTAGTGGCAAAAAACAACATTCTTCTCTTGTCCTGTGCACCTGAACTTGCTCCCTGCAACTTCTTTTTGTTTCCATGAATGAAGAGGGACATGAAAGGACAACAATTTGATGATGTAGAAGAGGTGAAGAAAAAAACAAGGGAAGTACTGTCAGCCATCCAAACAGATGAGTTTGAAAAATGTTTCCAAGAATGAAATCACAGATTTAACAAATGCATTAAGTGTAATGGAGTTGTATTTTGAAGGTGATAAAGATGTTTTGGAAAAAGAAAAAAAAGAAAGAAAGAAAAAGGAATTTAAATACATAGCTCTGAAAAAATTCTGGTGTTTTTTGAGTACCTTTACAAGCAGAAACTTTTAAGTACGTAGAAATGGAAATGTCCCAAACATATGACAATATTCTTAGCAACACTAGTATTTAGATAACTGCACAGGGAAACATTAATGATAGGTCAACTCCTACTCATGTGACTGATATCCAAAAGTCTGGTCATGCAAAATATGAATGAGGATGTGGGGCAAAGGAACTGACAAACATTGCTCGTGGGGGTGGAGTATGAGGTGCTTTAACCTTTTCAGAGTCATTGGCATTGTCTGGAAATGGTACAGATGTGCATATCATATACTCAGCAATTCCACTTCCCAGGAAGTTCTGGCACATATGCCAAAAGGGTATGCCCAAGGTCAACCTTGTACAACATTGTACATAACAATAAAAAATGGAAACAACTAAAAATTCACCTATACTGCATGGGAAAAATAAATGATGATATCTTCAAATAGTTGAACTATAATACTTAAAATGGAAACCTTAATCTATGCATTGCCACCTTCACATATCTTGAAAATATAGTACATCTATGAAAAAGTTATAACAGACTGCTTATCATATACCATGTATTTAAGGTTTAATTGGAGAAAATGTGATAAAATATTAAGATTATAGAGAAGAAGAGCGCATCGCATGTCAATTTGGGGATCATAGTTTTCTCTGCAGTGGGAAAGAGCTGGGTTGGGTAAAATTGAGGGCATTTAATTGCATTGTTTATTTAACCAAAATTGTGAAGCTAAAATAAATACCACTTGGGGTATTGGCCAGAAAGTAGATTTTAGAACATATCCAAAAATAGTCATTTCTAGCAGATTCTATAGCATAAATATAGCTTATGTAAAGTCAGTGTCTTAAGAACTATCTCACTCCTTAGTGCCCAAGAGTATGATCATGTCCTTCATATGAATTTCTAATGTATTTTCCCCATCTGTCTGCTTTTTCTTTTTTTCTTTTCTCTTTTATTCTGTCCTTAAATTTCCTTCTAGTGAGTTCTGGGAGAGTAATTTCTCCCTGGGTGGCAAATAAGAATGGTCTACTTTAGAGAAATCAGTCATGAAGAATCATACGGAGCATAGTTCTGTTCTGACCCACATGGGTCACCGTAAGTCTGAGTCAACTCGATGTCAACGAGAAGACAAGAACATTATCATCTATTGCAGGACACCTTTAGCATGTCATCTTCTATGCCAACCACTGAGCAGGCCGTGTAGCTCAGAGGATGGTCTGAGGTTTTACTAATATCAGTACAACAACTTACTTCTTAATTTACTATTCACAAAACTCCTGTTAGATAGTTTGTAGCTCCATTTACACATAAGAAAACCGAGAGTCATAGATGTTAAGTCAGGCTAAATGTCTAACCAGAGCCAGGAAGAGCAGCAATTTGGACCTAGATCTGTCTGCTAAAGGGCTTCATGCCCTTCCTTAACCTCTGAATCTCTTTGCGTTCTTTATCCTCATCTCCCTGGTGGCTGTGTCTTCCTGTCAGGTTCATAAAGCACGTGGTAGCCTAACTGCAGGGGCTACTTATTATTATTACTTCAAGCATTGGCATGGCCCTTTGTGTTCACAATGTGTTTTACAATTGCTTTTATGACTTATTCCAATTTTATAGTTGGTCTCTATTTATAGCATGCTTTCTGCAATAACAATTGTAAAGGAAAACAAATAAACAAAGGAACTGTCTCTGCTGTGTGTGATTGGGGGCATTTGGACTCTTCACGCTAGCATCAGCCATCTTGGAAGACAGTGGTCAGACACAAGTCTTCTTTTTTTTTTTTTGCAGACCCACAGCTGGATGACACATTTCTAACCCCAGTATACATGTCTCTTGTATTCTGGCCATTTGAAATGGAGAAAGAACCCACACTATCATCTTCAGTGCAAAAACAGCTTATTCACTTTTTACCAAGTGTTAGGGCAGACCAAGTGACTTAAATCATTTTCCATCCTTTTAACAAGAGACTTGTGTTCATTATAAAATGCTTTAATGATTACTCTGGTCTTGCCTGGCATGGTGGGGGTCCACATAATATCATTATTTAGCTGCCTGAGGAGTTTTTTGTTTCTTTTTTTTTTCCACCTTAAAAGCATTCCAGGCCTAGTCTTTCTTCACAGAAGTAAGAATAAAGAAGGCCATGAATTCATCTAAAAGATATTGTCTTTGAATAAAAGCCAGGACAAATAATAGAATGACCCTTATCCTTTCAAAAGAACGGACATTCTCTAGCTGCAGGCACCAGAGCCTTGCCCACAGTCACACTGGGGTTCCCTTTGGGGCGGGGGCTCCCATGGTTGTTCTCAAGGTAGAAAGATGATGGAGGATGGTGACGATCGAGTTTTTCAGTTTCCTCCAATGTGACCAAGTTCCTCACCTCCTGAATATTTTAATAAGTACTCATGACTAGCTTGGGCAGGGACCCTAGTGGGGCAGTGGTTTAACACGCAGCTGTTAAGCAAAAGGTGAGAGGTTCAAATCTCCCGGACACCCCATGCAAGAAAGATGAGACAGACTTTGCTTTTATAAAGATGACAGTCTTGGAAACCCTATGTGGCAGTTGACTTCTGTCCCAAATGATTCCTGTGAGTCAGGATTGACTCAATGACAACAGTTTTGGATTGTTGATTTTTATAGTGCAAGGATTTAACTTGGATTAAATGTAATAGCAGGTATCTTCTACTTACACCTTCCATTTCCCTTGGGATTTGTAACACATAATGAAGACACTATACTCTGAGTATTTTCTCTCCTCACCTTAAATCAGACATTATAAGAGTACTGAAAGTAGTCCCTGAGTGATTCAGTTAAGGGTGTCACTGCTGCTAAAAAAAAAAAAAAGTAGGGTGGTAGCATCTGACCTCTTCTAACTTCATAAAGAGAAAGGAAAATTAAGAACAATTGTCCAAGTTTGATTCCTATGAAACGGAAGTCACGTGAGCTTTTTTTCCAACTCCCCCTACCCCCAAATTTTTTAACCCACCTGACACCAACTGTCCCTCTCATGGCAGCCTCCACGTCTCTGATGAGTTTCATCATTTGTTTCAGTGGCCACACAGAATCATAGACAATACTCACAATGAGGGTATTTATTAGGGAGCTCATAGGTTGCAATTCAAGGTCAGAAACTACTTAGGATACTGTCCTTCTGTCAGAACAACCTCATCTCAGCAGTCCCCACAGCAAACTTCTCTTGGCCTCTCAGCCTCCTGGCCTCTTTTTCTCTGCCCTTTGCAGGTAAATGCCACAAAGCTTTCATAGCTCTGCCAGTAAGTGCCCTGAGAAAATCCACTGAATTCTTTTTAATTTTCTTCTGCAAAATGTACCTTGCCTGTGATAAATAATACCCTCATTCTGTTGGGTCACCTTTCTTTGCAATGAGGATGCATGTGTGTCTGTTCTAGGTTTCTGGCAAGGTACTTGCCTTAGATCCTCTCAAGAATATGTTTAACACATGGAACATTATTGACCAAAGATTAAGTGAGTTGTGGGACAATATCAAGGACAAAAAGTACATTAAGAAATCAAAAGTTCACTCAAATGACAACAAAGAGGGGGAAAATGGATTTCAGAAGAGATTCTGAAAATTGTTCCTAATTCAAAGAAACAAAAACAACTGGGGAAAAAAGGATGAAATAAGATAGCTGAACAAAAGATTGCAAAGGGCAGCTTTAGTATAGTATTATAATAAAATATGTAAAGACTTGGAGTTAGAAAGCCAAAAGAGAAGAACAGACTCAGCATTTCTCAAGCAGAAGGAATGTTAAAAAAAAGCTTCATTACTATATTGAAGGATTATATGAGCAAAATATTGAACAATACAGGAAACATCAAAGAAGATGGGAGGAATCTATAGATTCATTGTACACAAAATAATTTGTTTAAAATATTCTTTAAAAATTAAGATCAATTATCTTACCTGCATACTTAATTTGATTGCTAAGTAGGAAACTTGGACCTAGAGAGAGGAAGTGATGGTCCAAAATGACTCAGTACCTTAAAATAAAATTAGGAACTAGAAACAAAGACTCTCAGTGCTATCTCTAATATTCTTTTATTGTATGGTACTAAGTGTATGTATTGTATGGTTTCAAAGAATTATCAATGAAAGAGAATGAAAATGTTAAAACATTTGGTGAATTTCCACAGTGAATAACAGTTAGTAAATGACCCTGTTGTCAAAATTCATTTAAACTGGTAAAAGTCATTGTCCCGTAAGGATATTATCCATAATCAATTCACTTAAATTATACCAAAGGGGACTCTTTTAACTCCATCAGCAATCTATTGTTCAGGTGGCAATAACCCAAGCCATTGCAACAGCAGGGCACTTTCACAGAAAGACAGCAAGGAAGGACAGGAGAAGGTGGTACTCATTCCTACTAAAGAGACTGTCTTTTTCATGGAGTTGAGTGGTAGGTAGAGAGATGTATCTTTTAATCGGTCAACCTTCCCCTGGATCATTCCTGAAGGCTGCCTTTCAGTGTCATTAGAACAAAGAAAGAAAAGAAGGATGAGATGAAGGAAGGAGGAAAGGTAGGATGGAAGGAAGGGAGAGAGGGAGGAAGGAAGGAAGGAAGGAAGGAAGAAGGGAAGGAAAAGACAGATGTATAGATAACTAAATATATAAGTAAAAGTCAAATCAGTTCATGGAAATTTATAGAGACCCCGTGTCTGCAAAGTAGAACTTGCTCCATAGGGTTTTTAAGGTTGTAATGTTTCAGAAACAAAACCCTATGCTTTTCTTCCAGTGTGACTCTGGATGGCAGTCAATTGGCAGCTGTTCAGTTAGTCGCTGTGGTATAATTACTTAATATGGCCTTTCTAGCCATAGTCTTTGTAACTCTCGCAGAATAACAGGGTGTACTATCCACTGCTGTAGAGTTCAACTCATAGTGACCCTATTGGACATAGTAGACAAGCTCCATATCATTTCCAAGTCTGTGAATCTGAATGGAAACAGATAGCCTCATCTTTCTCCTTCAGAGAAGCTGGTGGGTTTGAACCACCACCAACCTTTCAGTTGTTGGCCTAAATGTTCAAGTAGGATGATGCAAGTGGTAAGTGCTTGTGGACCACCCAAACAATTGGCGAGCTTGCTAATAATGTAATAAGGCATTGACATTCTTGTGGGACCATGCCAATAAGGTGTGGGGATCCTAAGAAGGGGAACGCTGAGAAAGTTATGGAATAACACCAAAGATATCATATGAAAAGAAAGCAAAAGGATACTGAAAAGTCAAGAAAGAAATGGAAAAAATGGATATGAGAAACAACTGAAACGTATGCTTAAATATAGAGTAGCTAAAGAAAATGAAAGAACTGAAGAAGTGAAAGGGCTAAACAGAAAATTTTAAAAGTACTGTAAGGAGATGTGCAAAGACCTGGAATTAGGCAAGCAAAGGGGAAAAACATGCTTAGTATTTCTCAAACTGAAAAAACTAAAGGATATATTTAGGTTCTGAAGTGCAATATTGAAGCATGCTGGGGGCAAAATATTATAAGACACAGAAGATAGAAAGGTTCACTGTCACTGGGCCAAAAATACTTGTTCAAGTTTCACCCCTTTTGAGGAATGGCACATGATCAAGAACCGATGGTAGTAATGGAAAAAGAACAAGTAACACTGAAGGCATAAGCCCCCGAACAAGGAAAGTGGTATTGACAGAGAACAAATTGAGAGCGTTCAACAATTGATACAACAGTACTTACTCATCTATGTCATGAAATTTGTACTGGAAGTGATCCATAGTTGTGCACACTGTGAAGGAAAGAGATTCAATAGAATGTGAACACTGAATGTGAAAGAGATTCAATAGCATGTGAATACTATTGTAAACATCACATCCATTTGATGAAGGTAAAAATTTGATGAAAATAATTGAAAAATAGTCTAGCAATGTATCAACAAGGAGCTGACAGAAATTTAGTGGGATTCAGAAGAAGACACAGGATGAAGGATATAATTATTGATGTGTTCTTGGCTGAAAGCAGAGAATACCAGAGTTATGTTTATATGTGTTTTATTGACTATGCATGGTATTCAACTTTGAGTATCAAAATAAATTATAAGTAATATTGTAAAAAACGAAAATTTCAGAACACGTAACTGTAATCACATGGAAGCTGTGTGTGGAAATTGGATGTTGACCAAAATGTAGTTGTTTGAACAGAACAAGTGAATACTGTGTGGTTAAAATCAGGAAAGGTATGTGTCAGGACTACATCCGTTTGCCATATGTGTGTGTTTCATCTGTACTCAGCAAGTAATCTAGCATTTAAAGAATGACGCATTAAGATTGGCGTAGGCTATTGTAAAATCTGAGATATGCAAATGATATATGCTTGCTTGCTAAAAACAAGAAGACTTAAAGTTCTTACTGATGAAGGTCAAAGACTACAGTCTTCAGTATGGATTACACCTGAATGTAAAAAACGGAAAGTCCTCACACCTGGACTGATAAACAACATTATGATAAATGGAGAAAATGATCAATCTTTCAAGGATTTCATTTTACTTGGATTCACAATAAATGCTCAGGGAAGCATCAGTCAGAACAACAAACAACCTAATGCCCTGTGTAAATCTGCTGCTAAATATTTCTTTAAAATATTAAAAAGCAAAGAGGTCCCTTTGAGGCCTAAGAGGCCCTTGACCCAGCCATTGTATTTTCAATCATCTCATGTGCATGGACATTGAATAAAGAAGACTAAAAACTAATTGACGCTTTTGAATTATGGCATTGGTCTTGAATATTAAATAGATCAGGAACTGCCAGAAGAATAAAGAAATATGTTTGGATGGAGTACAGCCAGATTGTCCTTAGACACAGAGATGGAGAGACTTCATTGCATGTACTTGGGCATGCTTTCAGGAAGACCCAGTGCCTAGAAAAGGATGCTGTGCTTGCCCAAGAAGTCAGTGAAAAACAGGAAGATCCTTCACTAGAGAGCTTGACACCGCGGCTGCAACAAGGAGCTTCAACATATAAATGATTGTGAGGATGGTGCAGCTCTTGGCAGAGCTTTCTTCTGTTGTTCATAGGTTCACTAGGAGTGGAAGCCAATGCGAGGGCACCTACCAGCCACAACTCTGTACTGTACTTCCAATTTTATGTCCAAAAGACAGTAGAACTAACAGGTTGGCAGCTTTGAACATAAGCTTAAAATCCCAGAAATTATACCAAATTTCATATTAAATTGTAGAAGAGAATATAATGTAAACATTCCATTATCTATCTTAGTAATTTCAGCAAAATCTAGACTTATTGGGTGGCACTAGTCCTTGGATTGTTTTTACACACTTTCAGTAATTGAACAATAGCTGACACCAGATTACCCGGGATTTACAGTACATTTCAAGTGGCATTTCAAGGATGTTTTACTAAATTGATAAGACAGATGGATTTTCGTGGCATAACAGAACAAGAACAACAAAAAGAATGGAATAAATGAAAAGAAAAATAGTCCTCCTTCCCAGCATTTTTTCTGATGAGATTCATTTTGGATTGCATTTATGCAATTGCATATTTTAGAGCAATTTAAAATCAAAATAGCAATACACTTCCTGAGTAATCCCATCAAATGAGAGATAAGCCGGGTCATAAAAGGAAGGTTCTCACTCCTCTAGTGAACCAAACTCTTTGACTTTTCACTCAATTTTATGCGTTTCTTTGAAAAGTTACTAAAATGTATGATAACTAAAACATTTCCAGATGTCAGAATTCTTTCACATTTGAATTTTTTTAACCACGGTTGGAAGGAACATTGGTCAAAGGGAGAGGTCATTATGATTCGTGGATTGGACTAGTAGACAGGAGCAATTCCCTTTTACTTGTCCTTCCATTATTTATCCCCAAAGAACTCTTCTGTTGTTGTTTGGTTCTTTATTCTTTATGATTATTATCATTCATTGAATGAAGGCCTCAGCCAGGTTTATGCTAAAGAATCATGGTGACCTAAAAGTTATGGCAGCTGAGAGTATTCCTTGGAGACGTGAAATAAGAAGCGAGATCCAGTAAGCCAGTGGCTTGAACTCCTGACCTACCATTATTCCCTTTCCCTTTGCTCATTGGTCTGCTGCCATCTCATTCTGTAAACTCCTAATTACATGCAGAATCCTGGATTGTCAACAAATTTGAAGTTAGGATACACAAAGCTAGAGCATAATGATCAACAGATTATTCGGTAAGTGCTCAATTAGCAACATCAGTTAAATTTTGACAAGCTATCTACTGTCATTGAGTTGATGCTGACTCATAGTAACCCTATAGGACAGGGTAGTGTGGCCCCTGTGAGTTTCCGGAACTCCAACTCTTCATAGGAGTACAAAGCTGTCTTTTTCCTGCTGAGCAGCTGGTGGTTGGAAATTGATGGCCTTGTGGATCACAGCCCAAAGCCTAGCAGCTGCACCACCAGGACTCCTAGAGACAGACCACCAGGACCATAATTAGGTTACTAAGTAGGCTGGGTCCGCTAGAGCACTCTCCAGAAACAGCTACAACCCTCTCCCACTTTTACCTTCATGGTTGTGTCCCTTGATGATTTCTCAAACAGGTCTTCACTTTCTGGCTATTGTCAGCCATATGTCAGGTATTAAAAAGCTGTTATACTTCTATAATAGCTAAAATACCAATGTAATATCCAATTAGCTGTTCTCCTTCCTCCCGATTCAAGTCTGAAAATTTCAAGCCCAAGAACTCATATCATTCAGGAAACTCAACTTTTGTATCTATATTCCAGAGAAATGTCCACAGAGGTCTGCAGAATTCTTGTCTAAGTCCTTTGTCACAGCTTTGTTGGTACCTGCATCTTGGATGACCATCTGAGGGAATGGGCCAGCAGATATGGTTGAGCTGAGGTTAAATGCCTAATAGGTTCCTCCCTCTGTAACTTCAAGGAGGCCGGAGTGCATAGTGGTTTATGGGTTGGGCTGCGGATTGCAAGCCCAGCAGTTAAATACCACCAGTCACTCCTCAGGAAAAAGACGAGGCTTTCTTCTCCCATAAACAGTTGCAGTCCTGGAGACTCCTAGGGGGAAATTCGACTTTGCCTTTAAGGTCACAGTGAGTCAGAAACAACTTGATGGCAGTGGGCTTGAGTTTGTCAGTTTACCCATAATCTCCCCCCACCCCAAATTTTAATTTTATTTAATTGGGAGCCCTTACAGCTCGTATCACAATCCATAGATATATCCATTTTGTCAAACACATCTTTACATATGCTGTCATCATCTTTTTCAAAACATTTTTTTTCTACTTGAGCCCCTGGCTTCAGCTCCTCATTTCCGCCTCCCTCCCCAACACTCCTCACTCTCCCATGCCCCCTTGATAATTCATAAATTATTCCCTCCCCCATATTTTACAGACTACTGTCTCATTTCACCCACTTTTCTGCTGTTCATCCCCTGGGATGGGGGCCATACATCAATCATTGTGATTGATTCCCCTTTAATCTTCCCCCCCTTATCCTCCTAGTATCGCTGCTCCCCTAATTGGTCCTGGGAGGGGTTATCTGTTCTGGAATCCCTGTGTTTTGAGCTTTTATCTGTAACAGTATACATGTTCTGGCCTAGTCAGATTGGTAAGATAGAATTGGAGTCATGGTAGTTGGGGGCGGGGAGGAAGCATTAAAGAACTAGAGGAAGGTTGTGTGTTTCCTCGGTGCTATACTGCACCCTGACTGGCTCTTCACTTCCTGTGGTCATTCTGATGGAGGGAAAGGGGTGTCCAATTGGCTACTGATGGGCTTTGGGTCTCCACTCTGCTCTCCCCCTCATTCCCATTGATATGCTTTTTGTTTGTTTTGTTTGGAATCTTTGATGCCTGATACCTGATCCCATCAACACCTCATGATCACACAGGCTGGTGTGCTTCTTCCATATGGACTTTGTTGCTTCTCAGCTAAATTGCCTCTAGTTTATCTTCAAGCCTTTAAGACCTCAGATTCTATCTCTTTTGATAGTCGAGCACCATCAGCTTTCTTCACCACATTTGCTTATGCACGCACTTTGTCTTCAGCAATCATATCAGGAAAGGAGAACACATAATCTTTGTACATTCCACCCAGTGAATCAGTGGAACCATGTAAATAAGGTATAAATGATTCTAACTCTGGGGTTAGTCAATTTTAACATTCAGTCATCTCAGAAGCAGAAACAGAAAGTCCCTTGTTGTTCAAGAAAGGGTCACAAGCAGTGAATATATGAGAACCCTGCTTCAGACCACAGCGCCAAGACCATGGGACAGGGGAAAGAAAATGGATAGCAACCCTGAGGCAGAAGAGCAGGTAGGCTTCCTAGCCTATGGAAACTGACAAAAGGACCAGGTGGCGGACACGTCAAGGCCCCGAGCGACATGACTGCAAACATGGCTGAAAAGGTTCTGTGGACAAATGAACTGTCATCTTAACTTAACTGAATCCTTACCAGCCCTGGAGGCTTAGTGCTTACGAGTTGGGCTGTTATCTGCAAGGTCAGCAGTTTGAAACCACTAGTCGCTCTGCAGGAGAAAGGCTTTCTACTTTGATAAAGACTCAGTGTTGGAAACTCACGGGGGAAGTTCTAGCCTATCCTCTGGGGTTACTATGAGTGGGCATCCACTGGATAGCAGTGAGTAGCAATTTCCCTAATTAACACCCCTAAATGTGAGTATTATCTGTGAGGTCAGTGTGGCCAATGCAAGGAATTATCAAACCAAGTAGGATTCTGGGAGAGAGATGGCTGGCGTCTGCATCTGGAGGGTGGAGTGTGGAGGGACGTCTGACTTCTGCCACGTGGTGACCAAAGCAGCCTGGGTTGGTATGGAGTTGGACTCTGATTTCTTCGGTGGTTAAGCAGCAGAAATTAACAAGCTACACCCAGCCCTTGCCACAACTGGAAAATATAGGAATCGATAAAAGGGTGAGAGATTTAGACGTACACACAACGCCATTTGTGTGCATTTGCAATATTGTCGAAAGTGTTAGTTGCAATCAAGCTGCCTTCCCCTTGTGGTGATCTTATGTACAACAAAGCAAAAGGTTGTCCCGTACTGTGCTACTTTCGTGATCGTAGATAGGTTTCAGTCAATTGTTATGGTGATGTGTTATTCCATCTCATCGAGGGTTTCCCTCTATTTTGTTGACCTTCCCCTTTACCAACAATTATGTCCGATTCTAGTAATAAATCATCCCTAATCACTACGAATATAGAAATTTTAACTATGAAAATAGAAATCTGAACTATGAAAATCAAAAATCTCACCACATTTTGTGTTAGTCTGGGTACCTTAGAAATAGAAATCTCACCACCTTTTGTGTTAGTCTGGGTACTTTAGAGAAACAAATCCACGGAAGCTCATATGCATAAGAGAGAGTTTTATATAAAGGGTAAGTGCATATCAAGAAACCATCCCAACCCAGTGGTGTCCAAACTCACAAGTCCAACATTAACCCATATGTCCGACACCAATCCACAAAGCCCTCCTGCACCTCACAAAACACACGTGATGAAGCTGACTGCAGGAGGAAAGCCCAATCAGTGAACATGTAAGCATCTCAGTGCTGGCAGGGGTCTCCACACGGCTGCTCCAGCACCCAGGGCTGCATCGGGGTAAGTCCATGCGTCTTCTCCTCAGGGATTTCTTGCAGGAAGTGAGCTTTGCCAGCTGAAGCAGGAGCTGGCTAAGTCTGATGCACCCTGGTCCGACCATCACAAAGCAAGAGACCCAAGAACTAGAAAGGTGAGACTGACTGAGCCATTTATCCCTCCGCCCTTCAATTAACCCCACATGTGTTCATTGGCCAGGTTGGCACAATAAACTAACTAACTCACCTTTACTCCAAAGAAGCTTTCTGGTTGTATTGCTTGTAAGACTGAATTGTTCATTCTTCTGCAGTCTACATTGCATGATTCCCCCCCCCCCTAACACTATAGTTCAAACACATAAATAATTCTGCCTTCTTTTTATATACTCTAGATTTTGTATGCATATGAGGTGATGGAAAATACTATGACTTAATTGAGGCACATCTTAATCCTCAAAGTGGCCTCTTGATAATACACAAATAATAAAGAATGCTATATATATATTTATATATATTTAAGAATACACATGCTTAAAGACATACACATCAAACCCTAGTGAGGGCACCTAAGCAAGGGTCTGTGATTAGGGCAATAGAAATGGCTGGTGATTAAAGAGAAAACAGTGAAAGATTTCAAGCAAAACAGACAGGAAGTCCAGATCTATATAGATAAACTCTATTCTGCAAGAGCATAGTAGTTGGAGGCGGCGGTGGTGCAGGGGGGCGAGGCAGGTTCTGACCTGAGACAGAAAGTAAAAGAGAAAATTGCCTACGAGAAGAAATAGGGTAGTTAACTGTGTGTGTGGTGTCACAGTGGGTAACACAAGAGAGTGGTGATTCTCTCTCTCTCTCTCCCTTTCCCTCTCTCCCTTTCTGTCTCTCTCTCGATAGATAGATAGATAGATAGATAGATAGATAGATAGATAGAAATAGAAATAGATAGATAGATACACACACATAGATATGTATATACATCTATACACATATATATGTATATGTATATATATAGTGTAACTGGGAAGGTGAATGAATTCAAGGTTGGCAAGTCAGATGGCAGACTAATGATGACTCTCAAGTTCAAACAACGGAAAATCAATAAGCCAGATGCAGGATCCAGACCTAGCAAAGACCAGGAAGCTTTTCCCCAATGTCTTTATATAAAAGTATGTGCTCAAGCCCTGAAGGAACTTCCTTTCAACTCATCAGGGCTGTGACCTGAGGAAGAGGATTGCCTTCCTATTCTTTTTACAACTGATTGACTACTGGCAGCAGATCCCAGTATGGAGGAGATCAGGTTGTGTTTGGTCATATTATGGTCATACTACCCAAACACTGGGGATTCTGAGCCAGGCCAGGTGGCACAAAACCTAACTATCCCAACAAATGGATAAACGTCCCCGTGTTGTACTTTTATTGATTGATTGATTAAGTTTGCCTGTAGACCAATGGGCAGGTGACAATGAGGATGGGGGTGGAAGGACAATCCCAGAGCACACAATCACAGTCCAGCAAAGGGGGTGAGTCACTCTTTAGAACTCAGCGAGACAATTGGTGGTCTCTTCAGGTGATGTGGAAAAGCTTTTAAACATTATAGCGAAACAAAGAAACTTTTCCTACTTATTAAGCAATTCCCTGTGAATTTAATACTATTTATTCTCAGCATAACACTTTACAGTAATTTAGCTATATTCTAAAATATACCACTGTATGGTGGTTCAGGAAGCAATGATGATTTGTATCAATTTAATTGCTTCTTTTGAGACTTGATATCCCTGGCAAGCATCTTGTTCTGTTTTGTTCCTCGTGGTTAGTGTTACTGTATACATCCCATATGGGAGTTAGAGAAACCTTGTGGGTGGATGAATGAAAAAACATTCAGACTGATCTCAGGGGACCGAAATAGTGAAGTAATGCATCACAAGGGACTTAAAGGGCTTCAAAGAATTTGGAAATGTACCACATGTAGGGGGTGACGCTTCACAACTTCTTTAATCCCCACAAAATTTCAAGTTACTTAGTTCTTCCTTGAGAATTCTGCTACATTCCATGTAGTTAAAGATTGTTATTTTTTTTCTGTATACACAAAACACATTGTTGATTTGAAGAGTTGAGTTGCTAACTTGATTTTGAACCTGTTTACTGCAAAAAAATAATTGCTTCCTGTTTTTGACATGGGAGCAACATCAAAAGAGGTTTATAAACCAAAATTAAAAGGTTTTTTTTACAACACATACACCACACTATTTTTGTGAATTCATTCTAAATGAACCTGGAAGTGGAATAAGTGTCCCCTGAAAGACACATGGGCTTGGTAATTAATGTGAAAATAGTTTAATAAATAGCAATTTGGTCTAAATATGGTCTTCCAAAGAAAGCTAGGAATTTTCTCTTTTAGCCAGCTCTATTCATTCTGTGTTGGGCTTTCAGGATGACACAGCATATGAGAAACGCAAAGACTCATCTAATAAAAGCCTGTTTCCTCATTACAGTTTCAGTTTTAACAAAAATTAAGGGTGTTCTTTGATGCTGTTCCTACTCATAGTGACCATACGTATTGTCCTGTGCCATCCACACGGACTTTACTGTGTTTAAACTCATTGGTGCAGCACCTGTAACAATCCATCTCATTAAGAGCCTTCCTTTGTTTTCATCCACCCTCTACTTTATCAAGCAGGACATCCTTCTCCAGAAACAGGAATTGATAACATGTCCACAGTTGTGAGCTGAAGTTTCACCATCTTGCCTTCGAAGGAGAATGGTGCCTTTCGTTCTTCCAGGACAAATTGGTTTGTCAATGTTCCTAGCCAACACAAGAGTTCAAATGCATCAATTCATCTACAGTTGTCCTTATTCATCACCTAGGTTTTCACCTAATACTAGGGCTTAGGTCAGATACACCTTAGTCCTCAAAGTGACATCTTTGATTTTGAATATTTCACAAAGGTTTTTGCAGAACATTTGCCCATTTCAATGTGTCATTTGATTTCCTGAGTGTTGGCTCCATGGGCATTGATTGTGGATCCAAATAAAATTAAGTCTTTGACAACTTGAATCTTTATTCAATTTATCATGATATTGCTTATTGGTCCAGTTGTGAGACTTCTGCCTTCTTTATATTAAGGTGTAATACATTCTGGAGCCTATGGTCTATGATCTCCATCATTCAAGGAATTAAGTACTCTTTACTTGGATCAAGAAAGGTTATGCCACCTGAAGATGTCTGGTTATTAATGGGTGTTTTTCCTGTCCCGATGCCATGTTCTCCATGTACTGCATTTTCTCAAATACAGATTGAAGAAGTACAGTGTAATGATAAAAGCCAGGTGCTTGACTTTGTTGATTTTAAAGCACATAGTGTCCCCTTGTTTGCTTCCAACGACTGCCTCTTGGTCTATGTATAGGTTCTGCAGGAGCATCTTTGAGTGCTCTGGAAATCTTCTTTACAAGGATATCCGCATTTTTTATGACCGACATTGTCAAATGCCTGTGGATATAGTCAATAAAAAACAAGTAAACATCTTTCTGGTATTCTCTGCTTTCATCTGAAGTCAGTAATGACGGGCCTTCTTCCACACGCTGTCCTGAATCTGGCTTGACTTTCTGGCAGTTCTCTGCTAACATACTGCTACAACTGTTTTAAAAAATATTTTCAGCAACATTTTACGGCATCTGATATTAATTATATTGTTCAACAATGTCTGAAGTTAGTTGGATCCCCTTTCTTTGGATTAGGCACAAATACATATCTCTTCCAATTGGCTGGTTTTGTAGCTCTGATCTTAATTTCATGGCATAGATGAGCGAGTGCTTTCAGCAATTCGTCCATACGCTGAAACAGCTCAATTGTATTCTGTTAATTCCCGGAGCCGTACTTTTCACCTCTGCCATTAGTTCAGCTGGGGCTTCTTCCTTTAATACCATCAGATTTCGATCCTATGCTACCTCTTGGAATGACTGCATGTTGACCAGTTATTTTTAGTTCACCTTCTTTTTATGCTTCTACCTTCTTCTTTATGCTTCCTGCTTCTTTAAGTATTTTGCCCATAGAACACTTCAATATTGTAACTTGAGACTTGAATATTTTCTTCAGTTCTCTTGAGTTGAGAAATGAAAGCCCTCTTGGTTTTCTAACTCCAGTTCTTTGCACATTTCATTACAACACTTTAGTTTGTCTTCTCAAAATTCCCTTTCAAATAGAATTAGCTCTTTTTCTCCAACATTTCTTTCTTGTACTCTAGCCACTCTCTGAGAGAAAATATCAGAGTCTCTTCTGGCAACCACTTTGTGTTTTTCTTTCTTTCCTCTCTTTTTAGTGACATTCAGATTTCTCCGTATATCATGCCCATGATGTTATACCACAATTCTTTTTAATCTTTGGTTATTAGGATGTAATGTATTGGATTTGTGGTTGGGTTAGTCTTGTTTTCTGGTACAATATACTCATGTCAGTGTTTTTGAAGTCAGAGTTTACTCTGCCACTGTGATTATGATCAGAGTGCCGCCTTCCGTGTGGATGACAACTGAATCACAGAAAACTAAGATCTTCACAACTGAACTAATCAGTAATACGATGATAAATGAAGAAAATGTTGACATTGCCAAGATTTCTCTTGCTTGGATCCACAATCAATGCTCAGGTAAGCAGCAGTCAGGAGATAAAATGACACGTTGTACATGGTAAATCTGCCACACAAATGCTGGGAAACAAGAATGCTACTTTGAGAACTAAGGTGAACCTGACAGAAGTCCTGGTGTTTTCACTAGACGTTAATGTAATGGGAATTGGCTGCCTTCTTCAGAGAAAGTAGCTCCTGAAAACTTTATGCATAGAATTAAAATATTGTCAGATTTGAAGGAAAACATTGTTGGAGATAGTACCTGAGGATGCGCTCCTTGGGTCAGAAGACACTTAAAATGTGAGTAATGAGAAGCTAGTTTCTCATATTGGAGTCCACCATGCTGATATGAATGGAGTAAGCCTGTGAGAATGGAGCCTGCCATATCTTCATTTGCTGATGGGGCACAATACAAGGTAACAAGAAACAGTTGAAAAATCTACTAAAAATTGGAACTCGGAATGTATGATATATGAAACTAGGAAAATTGGAAGTCATAAAAAATGAAATGGAGCATATAAAGATCGACATCTAGGCATTATTGAGCTGAAATGGACTGATATTGGCCATTTTTAATCAGAAAATCATATGATTTACTATGCTGGGAATGACACAATCAAGAGGGATAACATTGTATTCATTGTCAGAAAGGACATTTAAAGATCTACTTTTAAGTACAATGCTTTTAGTGATAGAATTTTATCTATCTCCTTTCAAGGAAATTTAATCATTATAACTATTATTCAAACGTATGCACCAACCACAAAAGCTATTAATGAAGAAACTGAAGAATTCTACCAACTCCTTCAGTCAGAACTTGATTAAATATGCAATTAAGATGCATTGATGATTATTGGTGATTGGAATGCAAAAGTTGGAAACAAAGACGAAGGAATAGTAGTTTGAAATTATGGCATTGATGACTGAAAGGCAGCTGTAGACTTCATGAAAAAGTTTGCAAGACTAATGAGGTAGTTAATTTATTGTGCCAACCTGGCCGCTAAACACATGTGGGATTAATTGAAGGGTGGAGAGATAAATGGGTCCGTGAGCCTCGCCTTTCTTGTCTCTTGCTCTTGATCATCGGAGCAGTGTGTGGCTGCCTTGCTTGTTCATTGCCTCAATTTGTGGGACACCTAACCAATGTGGGACACCTAACCCATGGGGACACCTGAGGGACACCTAACCCATGAACTGTGTCACTGTAATTTGAGCTTCCTTCAAAACCTGTTTTGCCGTACCTTTGGAATTTACACCTCTTGAGATGGGGACTGTTGGACCCTGTCATCTGGCTGACGGTTGGTGACCTGCCTTGCTGTTTGCCGCCTGTGCCTGGATAGCCTGAATTGCTCTACAGAGGACTACCCGGTGGCCCTCAAGACTTGAAGGACTGCCAGTGTCTCACAACTATCTCACAGGAATGAGTTGCACAGAGCCATTTGTACTGCTTTATAATTTAATTAACTGTTTATTTCTAATATATATAATTATTAGCATTCTGTTAGACAGCATTCTTGTTTGTAGCAACAGTCTCTAATTCAATGAAGAAATAGCATTTATGCACATGTACTTCTCCAGATGAAATACAGAAATCAAATTGACTACTGTGGGAAGAAATAATGGAGAATTCAATATCAGGAACTAAAACCAGATAAGGGCTAAATGTGGAGCAGACCATCAACTGATCAGATGTAGTTTATGTTGAAGCTGAAGAAAATTAAATCAAGTCCATAAGAGCCAAAATACAACCATGACTATCCAACATGACATCTGAAGAACAGATTTGTTGCATTGAATACTAATGACAAAAGACTTGAGGAACCAGGGGAGGACATCAAGAGCAGAATTCATGAAGAAAACAAAAGGTCACTAAAAAGACAAGTAAGAAAAACCCAAGTGAATGTCAGAAGAGATTCTGAAATTTGCTTTAACCGATAGAGTAGGTAAGGTAGATGGAAGAAATGATGTAGTCAAAGAGCTGAACAGAAAATTTCAAAGGGAAGCTTGAGAAGACAAAGTAAAACATTATAATAAAATGTGCAAAGACCTTCCCGACACGATTGCTGAAGACAAAAGTGTGCATAAGTAAATGTGGTGAAGAAAGCTGATGGTGCCC
>NW_022103904.1:7509131-7510541 GCF_000313985.2 Echinops telfairi
GGGGGAACAGTACTGGAAGGACATCATGCTGAGTACAAATGTGCTTTACACAATTGATGTGTGTATGGATTGGGATAACAGTTGTATGAGCCCCTAATAAAATGTTAAAAAAAAAAAAAAGAATGGTACGAGCCCCCAATAAAAATGATTTTTAAATAAATAAATGGAATGCGCAAAGACCTAGAGGTAACACTGAAAGGGGATGAACACACTTAGCGTATCTTAAACTGAAAAAACTCAAGAAAAAATTCAAACCTCAAGTTGCAATCTTGAAAGAGAGTATTGGCAAAATATTGAATTGTGCAGGAAGCATCAAAAGAAGATGGAAAGAATCCTGAGTTACTTTACCAAAAAAAACTGGTCAACATTCCAGCATTTCAGGAGGTAGCATATGAGCAAGAACCAATGGTGCTGAAGGAAAAGTTCCAACTGCACTGAAACCATTAGCCAAAAACAAGTCTCCAGGAATTGATGGAATTCCAGTGGAAATGTATCAACAGCTTGATGAAGCACTGGAAGTACTTATTAGTCTATGCCAGGAAATTTAGAAGACAGCTACTTAGCCAATTAACTGGAAGAGACGCATATTTGTACCCACTCCAAAGAAAAGTGACCCAACAGAATGCACAAATTATGGAACAATAGCATTAATATCACATGCAAGTAAAATTTTGCTGAAGATTTTCCAACATAGTTGCAAAACAACTAAAATGCATTGGCAGGAAACTGCCAGAGGCTCAGGCATGATTCAGAAGAGGATGTGGAACAAAATATATCATTGCTGATGTCAGATGGATCCTGGTTGACAGCAGAGACTACTGGGAAGATGTTTATTTGTGTTTTATTAACTATGCCAAGGCATTAGACTGGGTGGACCATAATAAACTTGAGAAGACCATGGATACCTTGAGAAGAATGTGAATTCCAAACACTTCATTTTGCTAATGAGGAACTTGAATATGTGTTGTTGGGGCCAGTGTTCTGTGAACAGAACAAAGGAATACTGCCTGCTTTAAAATCAGGAAAGGTGTGTGTCAGGGTTGTATCATTTGACCATACTTAACTAATCTCTATGCTGAGCAAATCATCAAAGAACTTGAATTATAATAAGATGAATGTAGTATCAGGATGGGAGGAAGTCTTATTATCAACCTGGGATATGTCGATGACACAACTTTGCTTGCTGAAAGTGAGGAAGATCAAGGATTCCCTCCTTCAGTATGCATTGCAACTCAGTATTAGAAGACCAAAATCCTCATAACCAGACCAATAGGTAACTTCGTGATAAATGAAGAAAAGAATGAAGTAGTCATGGATTTTGTCTTGTTTGGATCCATAATCAATGCTCATGGAAGCAGCAGTCAAGACATCAAAAGCGGCATTACATTGGGTAGATCTGCTCCACAAGAT
>NW_022103904.1:7511619-7514416 GCF_000313985.2 Echinops telfairi
AACCGCCAGACTTCTTAGAAGTCAGGTGGGCAAGAATTCATTTTATGGACTTTGGATATGTTATCAGGAAACACAAGTCTCTGAAAAAGGATATCATGCTCGGTAAAGTAGAGGAGCAGTAAAAAAGAGGCAAACTAGATATGATTGATTGACAGTAGCTGCAAAAGTGGACTCAAATATTGCAGCAATTTTTAGGATGGGGAAGGACCAGGCAGTCTTTGCTCTTTTCTACATAGGGCTGCTGTGACTTGGGACACACTCGACAGCACCTAACAACAATACTTCGCTGATTCTTTCCATTAGTTCTGACAATCATCGTCTGCAAATAGAGGTAATTTCTTCTTTGCCGATTTGTATGTCTTTTATTTTCCTTTTGTCTATACTACTCTGGCTAGGATTTCCAATATGCCATTGAATAGGAGTGGCAATAAAGGCATCCTTCTCAGGTTCCTGTTCACAAGGAGAATGCTTTCAGTATCTCTCTGTTGATTAAGAATAATATTGGCCTTTGGTTTTATGTGTGCCCTAACTTATGTTAAGAAAGTTTCCCTTTTTTCCTATTTTTTTTTGAGCACTTTTATGCAGAATGGGTGTTAGATATTGCCAAATGCCTTTTCTGCAGCAATTGATATGATCAGAAGGCCCCTTGCCTTTGTTTTGTTTATGTGGTGGATTATGTTAATTCTATTGGCTACAATTTGGGGGAAATTTTTGTCCCTGTTCATAAGGAATATTGGTGAAACCATCTGGGCCAAGTCCTTTTTGTGACACATTCAATTTCCTCTTTTGTTATGGGTTTATTTAAATAGTTTACATTACATTATTTAAATTGTATTAGTTTATAAAGGTAGTATGTGGCTAAGAGTTTCAAATTTCTAGGAGTACAATTCTTTATAGTAGTGTGTTGTTAACCCTTTTATTTCCGTAGGCTCGACTATCATCCATTTCATTTCTTAGTTGTCTTATTTGTATCTTCTTCATTTCTTTGGTTAAATTTGCCAGCAGTTTGTCAATTTTATTAAATCCTTTCAAAGAACAAACTTCTAGTCTTATTGGTTCTTTCGGTTATTTTCCTGTTTCATTGATTTTTGCTCTAATCTTTCTTATTTTGTTTTAGTGACTCATTTTGCTGCTCTTTTTCTAATTTTAAGAGATGTTGGGCTGATGGATTTGTTTTGGCTTTCTCTTAATTTTTGATGTGTGCATATTTTATAGTTATAAATTGCACTTGAGTACTTCTTTGACTGCATCCCGAAGGTTTTGGCAGGTTATGTTTCATTTTGTTTGATACAAGGAATTTTTAATTTCATTTTTCTATTACCCAGTAGTTGAGAAGCAGAGATTAGTCACATCACTTTCCAAGTAATCCATTTTTTTTCTCCATCTGATCTTCCTATTGTTGATTTCTAATTTTATAAAATAGTAATTTGAGGAGAGTTTTGTAGCAATTCCATCTTTTTTAAATTTACTGAGGCTTGCTTTGTGACGGAACAGATAATACATTCTGGCGAATGATCCAAGTAGGAAAGAAGAGAATGTATATTGTGTTGTTCTTGGGTGCAGTGTTCTTTTATGTCTATGAAGTCAAGTCAGACGATTGTGATTTTAGTTTTACTGAGTCTTTGTTGAATTTTGTTCAAATTCTTTCCTTCATTGAAAGTGACATATGCAATTCTATTACAATTGTGGAGTTAACTATTTCTCTTTACAATTGTGTTAAAGTTTGATTTATGTATTTTGGGGCCCTTTCATTGTTTGCATACATATTTGTCGTGGTTGTGTCCTCCTGTTCAATCAATCTTTTAATTATTTTATATATATAATTTTATTGGGGTCTTATACAGTTCTTTTCACAATCCATATATACATCCGTTGCTTCAAGCACATTTGTGCAGATCTTGCCTTCAACATTTTCAAAACATTTTCTTTCTACTTGCAACTTTGGTATCAACTAATTTTCCCCCTCCCTTCTCCCTCATGAACCCTTGAAATTTAAACATTTTTTTAATGTCTTACAACGACTGCTGTCTCCCTTCACCCACTTTTCTGTTGTCTGTCCCCCTGGGAGGGGGTTATATGTAGATCACTGTGGTCAGTTCCCCCTTTCTCCTCCTGCCTCGCACACCCTCCTGGTATTGCTATTCTCATTATTGGTCCTGAGGGGCTTTATCTGTCCTGGGTTCCCTGTGTTTCCAGCTCTTATCTGTAGCTATCTGGTCTAGCCGGATTTGTAAGGAAGAATTGGGATCATGATAGTGGGGGGGTAGGAAGCATTAAAGAACTAGCAGAAAGTTGTATGTTCCATCGGTGCTAAACTGCACTTTGACTGGTTTGTCTCTTCCTTGTGGCCCTTCTGTAAAGTGATATCCATTTGTCTACAGATGGGCTTTAGGTCTCCACTCCACACTTCCCCTCATTCACATTGATATGACATTTTTGTTCTGGGTCTTTGATGCCTGATACCTGATCCCATCTACACTCATGATCACCCAGGCTTTGTTGCTTCTCAGCTAGATGGCCACTTGTTTATCTTCAAACTTTTAAGGCCCCAGACTCTATATCTTTTGATAGCCAGCCACCATCAGCTTTTTTCACCACATTTGTTTATGCACCCATTTTGTCTTCAGCAATCCTGTCACAGAAGGGGAGTATCACAGAATGCCGGATTATTAGAACAAAGTATTCTTGCATTGAGGGAGTACTTGAGTAGAGGCCCAATGTCCATTTGCTGACCTTCATACTTAACATAAAATATATGTACATGGATTGACTTCCCTATTGTTATATATATATATAT
>NW_022103904.1:7514781-7532972 GCF_000313985.2 Echinops telfairi
AAAAAAAAAAACCCCATGACAAAAAAGGAAAACCCTATAAATAGTTCCAGGTCTATTTGCTGACCTTTAGAAGTGTTTTCCAGTCAAGTCTGATGGGGTGCCATGCCCTGACCCCAAACTCTATTTTTTGCATTCCCTGAGGACTTCATTGCTTTGCTCCCCTTGCTGCTCTATTGCACACCCTTAGTGTTTCATCCCAGTGTGGTAGGGTCAGATTGGGCACAATTCTCACACTGTGTCTCCAGTGTTTTCCCTTGTAGAGCTATGGGTTAGGGAGAAACATCATGCCTTGTGGTGGAGCCAGTCCTATAGTCCTATCTGTGCATTGGCTGCTCTGAGCAAGAATATCATCCTCTGGGGTGGGGTGGGGGTGGGGGGGTGGGGGTAGGCCAGGATGTGTTCCAAAGTCTCCTTCCCTCTTTATTTGCTCCTGTGTGCTCTGATCAGACACGGCCCTGTCCCTGAGCTACAGCTTCAGTGCTGTCCTCTGAAGTACACTCTTCTCAGGGGCAGGGGAGTCCATATAGTTGGGATTGGGGCCGGCCCTGCAGACCTCTCTATTGGTTGCTTGCTTAGTGCCTGTATGTCGCATTCACATCTTGGTGAACTGGGTTGAGGCCTGGTCCCTCTCTCTCTCTCTCTCCTGTGGAGATATAAACAACACCCTCCCCTTGGGTGGGTTAGTGCCCCGCTCCCCATTACCCATGTCTTTTTTTCTATCTTTCTCCCTCCTTTGTAGTTGGCTGCTGTATGTATCCCTAGATTGGTTCTGGCTCCTGCCATCCTCCCTTGGCCTCACCCCAGGAATGTATGTTTATGGTAGCTTTTCTCCTATGCCCCTTTTTCATTTTTAAGCTTACCACAGAGGGTTTGTGTTGTACTTGTCCTTTTGTGATAGGTTTACTTTTCTCAGCATAATTTCCTCCAACTTTTCCCATAAGGCAATGTGCTTCATGCATTCATCACTGCTTTTAAGGGATGCATAGGACTCCATTATATATATGTACCAGTTTTTTAATCCATTTATCTGTTGATGGAAATTTAGGTTGTTTCCAACTGCTTGCAATTGTGAACTGTGCAGCGATGAACTTTGGAGCACAGATGTCTAGCTGTAGTTAGTTTCTTGACTCTTCTAGGTATATATAAGCCTAGTAGGGGGATTACTGGATCATATGGTACCTTGATTTCCATCAATTTTAGATATCCCCAAATCAATTACCATAATAGCTATACGTACCTACAGGTCCACCAACAGTGGACAAGAGTTCCCATCTCACCACAGTCCCTTCAATACTTGTTACTTTCTGATTTTTTGAATTGGGCTATCATTGAGGTTTATTAGGTTGTTATCTCATAGTTGTTTTAATTTGTGTTTCTCTTATGGCTAATGATCTGGAACATTTTCTCATATGTTTATTGGTCATTCAGATTTCTGCCCTTGTGAAACTTCTGTTCAGGTCATTTGCCCTCAGTGGGCAATTAGGTTTTTTTCCTTATTGTAAGCTAGCAGAGTATTGTAGATTTAGTAATAAGGCCTTTGTCTGATGTGTCATTTCTAAAGATATTTTCTCAGTCTGTGGACTCTCTTATTACTCTCCTGGTGAATTCTTTCAATGTACACAGGTGTTTAATCTTCAGTATATCCCACTTTTAAATTGGTGCCTCCTCTGTATTTGTGTCCTTACCTATTTCCAACGGTCTATGTATTCCCTGCACCAAAGTTCTCAGGTTTGTCCCAATTCACAAATTGATTACCCTAATAGTTTGGGATTTTACCTCAAGGTCTGTGATCCACCTTGAGTTTATTCTTGTGCATGGAGTGTGGTAAGGGTCTTGCTTCATTTTTCTGCAGGTAGATATTCATTTTTTCCTGCACCACTTGTTGAAGAGGAAATCTGCTTCCTATTTGATTTTTTGGGGGCCCTTATCAAAGATCAGTTGTCTGTATGCTGATAATTTTATTTCAGGGTTTTCAGTTCTTTTCCTTTGGTATGTGTGATAGGCAGGTTCATTGTGCCAACCTGGCCAATAAGCACATGTGGGATTAATAAGGTCACAATTTGATTGGAGGGCAAAGAGATCAATGGCTTGGTGAGCCCCACCTCTCTCTCTCTCTTGCTCTCTGGTGAAGGGACCAGCGTGTGGATGTCAGCTCTCTGCCTCAACTCATGAGCTACACTATCTGTGGGACTGCCAACCTGTGGATCATGTTGCTAGAGCTTGAGGTTCCTTTGAGAACTGCTTTGCCATGCTACTGGTATATTCAGCACCTGAGCTTGAGACTGTCGGACCTTGTCGTCTTGCTTTGGGTGACCCACCCTGCTGTTTGATACCTGTGGCTGGAGTGCCTGCATTGCCCTACAGAAGACTCAGCTATCTGGTTTATTAACCTTAGTCCCAGTGGTCCTTGTGAGTTGCAGGCCTTCCAGGATATTAACTGTTCCACAGATGTGAACTGAGCCCTCTGAACTGCTGTGTGGGCTAATTAGCTGTTAAATTCCTTCATGCTCTATGTATCTATATAAAATCATAAGTCCTGGTTTTGTTTCTCTAGAGAACCCTGTCTAACACAGTCTGCTGTTATTACACCAATACCACACTGTTTTCACCACTGTGGCTGTATAATAGGTGCTAAAGTCAGCTAAAGCAAACTCTCCTACTTTGTCCTTCGTCTTGAGGAGTTCTCTGCTAATTCTGGGCTTCTTCCCTCTCCATATGAAGTTGGTAATCAGTTTTTCCAATTCTTTGAAGAAAGATGATGGTATTTATATCGGGATAGCATTGAACTTATATAGTGCCTTGGGCAGAAATGACATCTTTACTATATTGACTTCTGATCCATAAGCATGGGATATTCTTCCATTTGTTGGGGTCACTCTTAGTTTCTTGTAATAATTCTACAGTTTTCCTTGTAAAAATCTTTTGTTATTTTAGTCTGATAATCCCTAGATATTTCCATTTGTGCTTAGCTATTGTGAAGGGTACTAACTTTTTGATCACCTCTTCCATGATCTTGTCCGATGTGTATAGCAGTGTGATAGACTTCTGTTTGTTGATCTCATATCCTGCCACTGTATATTCTTTAATCACTTCCAGCATTTCCCTTGTAGAGCTTTTGGGATTTTCCATATATAAAATCCTGCCATCTGAGAGTAACACTAGTTTGACCTTTCCCTTCCCCAGGTAAAAACACGTAATGTTTTTTCTTTGTCTTATGTTGTTAGCTAAGCCCTCCAGTATGATGGTAAATAAGAGTAGGGACAAGGGGCATCCTTGTCTGGTCCAGTTTTTCAGTGGATTGTTTTAATCTTTTTCCATCGACTACCATTTGGCTGTTGGTTTTTCAATTATAGCTTATATTATATTGAGTAAATTTCCTTTCATTCCTATCTTCTTGAGTGTCTTAATTGGGCATGGTGTTGGATGTGGTTGAATGCTTTTTCTGCATCTATAGGTAATATCATGTGGCTCTTAGAGTTTTTCATGTCAATGTGGCAAATAATACTAATGGTCTTTTGTATGTTGAAACATCCCTGTATCCCTGGTAAGAATCCCACTGGGTCATGGCAAATTATTTGTTTTATATATGTTTGTATTCTATTGGCCAGTATTTTATTAAGGAATTTTTTCATTGAGATTACGGTAGTTACATAATCTGGTGTCAATTTGAGGATTAAGTATGTATAGGTGGAGTCCACTCTGTCAATAGGATATATTGTCAATGAGGCCTCTGTTGTGGTCATGGCCTTCTCCTGAGGATTCTGGGAACTCTAGTCTCTCTCTCTCAGAGCCTCTCTACAGACAATGCTCACTCTCTGAGAAGCATCCCTGTGGAGAAGACACATGGGGAGAGGCTGATGGAACCAGAGAAGCCACTTGGAAAGCCCTGCAAGGGCGGAGATACTTACAATGCCACTGGATCCACAAGACTTCCCACCTACTGACCTGTGATTATCCTCCATTCAGCATCATTGCATGTGTTTCATGAGTCTGAAGAAGACTTTATTGATTGGTATCAGACATATGGGCTAATATCAGACTTATTGACTTGATCTGGACTGGGCTCAGATGTTTTATCAATACTCAATTGCTTTTGTATAAAAAAACTCTTCCTTATACACATATGAATGTGTTGATGGATTTGTTTCTCTAGTCTTCCCAGACTAACACAAATGTTCATTAGGCATATTGGTCCGTAGTTCTCAATTCTTATAGTATCTTGCCCGCTTTAGGTATCAGGGTTATACTAGTCTCAGAAAGAGTTTTGGAGTTTGCTGCCTTTTTCTATGTTCTGAAAGTGTTTGTGTAGATTGGTCTCAATTCTTCCCTAAATGCTTGGTAGAATTCTCCTGTGAAGCCATCTGGTCTGGGGGAGATTTTTTTTTAATTGGTAAACCCTTGATAACCTTGTCTATTGCTTCTATTGCTATAGGTCTGCTGAGATTCTTGACATCCATCTGGGATAGTCAACAGAAGATTTGTTTTTCTAATATTTGCCCATGTCTTTAGTTGAATTCATTGGAGTACAGGCCTTAGTAGTACTGTGTAATTATACTTTTGATTTCATTAGGGTCTGTTGTAATAGTCTCTGTTTCACCCCTCATCATTGCTATTAAAATTTGTTCCTTCCTTTCTTTGGAAAAGTTTGCCAGCGGTCTGTGGATTCTGTTAATCCTTTCAAAGAACCAATTTTTAGCTGCATTAATTTTTTCCATAGTTTTGTTTCCCCTCTCATGAATCTCAGTCCTTATTTTTTATTATTTTTCTTCTTTTGCTATTAGTAGGATTATCCTGTTGACTCTTCTCTAACAGCTGTAAGTTTTTTTATCAGCATATCAATCATAAATTTATCTTCCTTTTTCATATATACATGTATTGATATCAAATTTCTTGTGATACATGCCTTTGCTGTGTCCCAAATGTTTTGTTACTTCATATTCTCGTTTCTTGGGTTTCTAGAAACTTCCTAATTTCATCTCTGATTGGGGCCAGTACCCATTCCTTTTGCAATAGAATGTTATTCATCCTCCAATTGTTTGTCCTTGTTTTTTTAACCTTCCTTTTGTTTATTTCCAGCCTATGGCACCATCGTCGAAGAAGTCTGTTTGATCTCTATGTGATTGAATTTACACAGATTAGACTTGTGTCTCAACATGTGGTCTATCTTTGAGTATGTGCCATGTGGGTTTTAAAAGAATGTGATTTTTTTTTCACTTGGGTGAAGAGCTCTGAAAATATCTATCAGGACAAATTGTCTAATTGTAATTTTTAGATCTATAGCCTCTCTTTCTTAAGTTTCTTTCCCTGTCATCTATCTTTCTCCAGGAGTGGTGTATTAAAATAATTTACTATGATTGTTGTGCTTGTGATTTCTTTTTTCATCTTTTGGAGTGTTTGATGACAGATTTTGCTGGTCTCTCATTGGGTGCATGTGTATTAATTATGTTTACTGGTTCGTGTTCTACTGCTCCCTTGAGCATTATATAGTGCCCTTCCTTATCTGCTGTTATGGCTTGCACCTTGAGATCAATTTTGTCTGAGATTAGGATTGCAACCCTTGCTCTTTTTGAATTGCCATTTGCTTGTTATATTTCTCTTCAGTCTTTGATTCTCAGTCTATTTTGCTCTATAATCTTGAGATGTGTCTCCTGTTGACAGAATATTGACAGGTTGTGTTTTCTAAGTCAGTCTGCTAGCCTCTGCCTTCTAATGCCTAAGTTCAGTCCATTGATTTTCAGGGTTATTACATCTACCTGTGGACTCTGTGATGTTATCTTGTACCTTTTGTGTTGGGTGTTTTCTTACCTCCCTTTCTTATCAGTGGTGTGTGTGTGCGCTTCAATATTTCCTTCTTTCCATCCTTGAGCCATTGCTATCTTAGAGTCTGTTTTCTCTGTATTGCCTTCTGGGTAATGCTCTTCTATGTGGTGGTCTCATATTTGTGCTTGGTGAGTGCTGTTTTTTTGCCCATACTGGGTCAGCAAGGATGTTGTAGGGCTGGCTTTCTTTTAATGTATTCTTTGAGTTTTCCTTGACTGGGAAAACTCTTACTTCTCTATGTAATTTGATAGATAACTTGGTTGGATAGAGTATTCTTGGGTTTGTGTTATTTTCTTTCAATTTTTGAAATATGGTACCCCACTCTCTCCTCTTCATAGTGTCCACTGATAAGTCTGATCATATCCTTATTTGGGTGCCTTTATAGGTGACTGCTTGTTTTTCTCTAGCTGCTCTTATGATTTACTCCTTTTGCTCAAAGTTGGATAGTTTAACTACTATCTGCCTTGGTGACTTCTTGGGATTCAGTCTAGCTGGTGTTCTTTCAGCCTCCTGAATGGTTGCTTGCTTTTCATTCATTAAGCTGGGAAAGTTTTCCTCTAAGAATTCCTTCATTATTTTTACCATTGACTTCTTCATTGTGTCCTGTTTTCAGTAGTCCAATTATTCTAATGTTGTTCCTGTTCATAACATCAGACATGGCTCTCAGGTTCTATACAGATTCTCTGATTATCTTATTTGACTGCCTTTCCCATTTGTTGAATTCTGCCTGGTTATCCTCTAGGTCACTAGTGTGATTTTCTGCCTCCTCAAGTCTGTCGGCAAAGTCTGTGTATTTGTTACTGGCTTTTGTTATCTCATCCCACAGGTCTTGTATTTCCCTTTGGTGTGTGGCCTTCATCTCCTCAATCATGTCATCCTTTTTCTCAATTGCTTCCTTCATATCCTATATGACTCCAAGCAGCATTCTGATTATTTCTTTCTGTGGCAGATCAATGTCTGCTTCTTCTATGAATGTCATTAGGTTCAGGACTTCTTTTGACTTTGCCTTTTGTTTATCCTTTGTTTTCATTGAGGTTGTTGGGGCTAGTTGCTGTTTGCCTGGTGTTTTAAAGGAGCCAGGCACCCTTTTCTAGAGAGTTGAAATGCACTTGGTTTTCTGTTTGGGAGACTCATAGGAACACTTATTTGAACTTCCTGCAGCTAAATGCACTGAGGGCTCAGGCTACTGCTTTATCTTCCTGTAATTTCACTCTTTCTGTAGCCAAGTAGTATTCTGTTATTTGGAGGGCAAGTTGGATAGTTCTCTCAGGGTATGCTGTTCAGGTGATTCTGCACCCATAAGGATAGTGTTCCACTGGATGCACCCATAAGGATAGTGCTGCACCTCACAGGAAACTGTGATGGTATGGCCCATGGCAGCTTGGAGTGCCTCAGAGGGTGTGAAGGGGTGCCTGCTGAAACAAGAGTGGGTGGGTGTGCCCACTATGGTGTAGAGCACCACGAATGGTGGGCAGAATTTCCCTAGTTGGCAAGATCACTGCATAGTTCTGTGGAGGTTCCCACAGCAGCTTGGAACACAGGAGAGGGCTGGTGGGGCTTCCATAGGCCAGGTGAAGCACCATGGCAGGTGGGAGGAAGGTCCCTCAGCCATGAGTAGTGCTGCGGAGGATGGGAAGAGCATCCCCCAGTCACATGGACTGCTGTGGAAGGAGGGCAGAGGTTTCCCCTGCCGAGTGGAGCATCACAAAGGGAAGGTTGGAGTTCCCCCAGCCACTTAAAGGGTATTTGAGGGTAGGGGAGAGTCCCCCCACCCATTTGAAGGAGAGATCCCTCCAGCCATTTGGGGTGCAATGTAAGGCGGTCGGATTTCCCCAGTCGTATGTAAGACCACAGAGACCAGGCAAGTGGGAGCTCCCCCAGCTGGGTGGAGGGCTGGTTTAGTTTTTCTAGATGGAGGGAGTGGCCTTGAGGCCAGCAGTGGCATGTGAAAGGAAACATAAGAAAAGAAAAGGGAAAATAGCCCATGTAGGAAAGGGAAAAAAAACCCAAAACTTGAGCCCGCTGAGACTGTGGTAAGAGAGGAGAAAGTGGAAAAAACAAAAACAAAAAATGGAAAGAAACAGTTAAAGCCCAGATCACGTGATCATGGGGCTAAAGGGCTTTAAACCCTGCCCAAAGGCAGTGACAAACTGTGGTTGTGTTGAAGTAAAAGCCTTGAACAGGCCAAGGTAGCCCGGAGCTGGGCGAGACTGTGGCGGGGCTAAGCCCCAGCCAGCCTCTGCTGTGGTAAACCAAAACTACACAGCTCTTCAAAACCTAGTGGATCTGTGTCTCAATGCTCCTCCTGAGACCTGGAACAGTGGAATTTTCCTCTCAGCGACTCTCCTGTGCTGATCTCTATAAAGTCCCTCTGGTGCGTGCTACTTGGTCACTATCTTGCCAGAACTGCACTCCTTTTAATTATTATATTAATGCCTTTCTTGTCATCTTATATTTTCCTTATCAGAGGTTAATATTGTTCCTCCTGGTCTTCTTTTAGTGCCATTTTCTTGAAATATTTTTCCACCCTTTGATTTTTAATTTATGTATGTCTTTATGTTTATGATATGTCCTTAAAAATAGCATTTTGATGAGTACTGGTTTTGTACTACTTTTTTGTCTATTAAAAGATGCATTTAATCTATTTACTTTCACAATAATTATTGACAGGTATTAATGTATTTCTCTCATTATACTGTGTTTATGTATGTGTTCTTTTGCTCCATCTAGTTTAATCTGATAACTTCCTTGTGTTCCTGGGTCTTCATATCATTTCCTTCATTTTGATTGCTTTACTACTCACTATAGCTTTATGATTTTCTCCTTTCTCTTTTTGATGTGAAAGTTTTATAAAACACTTTTTGGAAGTTACTTTATAATTTCTTGTTTTCTTCTCTCATATAAAACAGTCTATTTTATCTTGAAATTGTTTCTAACCACTCCATTTGGAAACAATATAACTGCAATATTTATTACTTATATTTTTGTAGTTGTCCTTGCATAAAAATTAATATCTCTGATTCTCTATTTTCAGTCTTGTACTTTTGTTTTACTTTAGAGACTGGTATCTTTACTTTGGCTTCTGGGTGATGTTGTCATGTGTGTTAACCTCAGGTTGTTGGTTCTCTCTCCAAAGAACTCCTTTAGTATTTCTTATGAAGTTGGTATAGTTTTCATAAATTTCCTTGATTTCTATTCATTTGGAAATGCTCTTCATTGGATATTTGTCTTACAATCAAAGCTTTATAACATTAATTCTTTGAAAGCTTTAATTTTTCCTGAGTTACTTTGTTTATATCTTTGACATAAGTCATTCTTCTTAATGGTGTCCTACATAATCCTTAGACTTTCTTCTTTTTCCATTCTCTTTCTGTGTGTTCTTCTAAGTGACAACTATTGAGGGATTTGTCTTCAACTTTGATAATTCTTTCTTGCACTAATTAGCCTTAGCCAATGCTTGAACAATGCATTGTCTATTTCTGAAATCATGGTATTAATCTTCTGGATTTCTATGAGATGCCTTTGTATGGTTTCTAATTTTGCAAGTCATATTCCAATTGAAGCAGCCACTTGATAATCAGTCCTCCTCCCCTTGGACTACATGAGTGTCAACATGTTGTAGCTGGAAACTGGAAAAAGATGATCTGCCACAACTTCTTAATGAGGAGAAGAGTAGCCAGGCCCCTTCCTTGCCCATCTGGTGGCTGTTGATACTTTGTTCTGCATCCCCTGATTTAACTAAGGTTAGAAGCATACCATCTTTGATTACGTACTAAGTACATAGCACCAATACATTTGGAGGTACCCACTTTCTGTCTTATTAGGCCTATAGAACTCAGTGTCTTGACCCCAGTCATCCAATAGCTCAGCATGAACATCATTTAGAACACAGCCACACTATCCCTAGGCTCCTTCTGAGTCAGTAGGAACTTCTCTCTTGGGCAAGCATCCTGCCCACTGTATTCTCCTTGGTCAGCAGAGAATGAAGATCTATACTGAGTGCCCTGCCCTCCTCTGCCTCCTCGACAAGAGCATACCAATTGTGTGTCCTGATACCTAGTTCTTTTTCCCCCCTTGTACCTTCCTGTCATCATTTCTTTCTCTCTTTTCACTTCTCTTCTACTTGACCAAACATGATGCCCTTTTCAGGAGCTGGTCTCTCCTGATAACATATACAAAGTACGTTAGACAAAAAGTCTCAGTATCCCTGCTTCTTAGGATCATTCTGGCGCTACGTCTTTTTTTTTCTCCAATCATTTTATTGGGGGCGCAAACAACTCTTATCACAATCCATACATACATCCATTGTGTCAAGCACATGTGCACATTTGTTGCCATCATTCTCAAAACATCTGCTTTCCACTTAAGCCCCTGGCATCAGCTCCTCATTTTCCCCTCCCCACCCATTCCCCCTCCCTCATGAACCTTTGCTAAATTACAAGTCATTATTATTTTGTCATATCTTACACTGTCCAATGTCTCCCTTCACCCACTTTTCTTTTGACCGTCCCCCAATGAGGAGGTTATATGTATATCCTTGTAATCAGTTCCCTCTTTCTACCCTACCTTCCCTCCACCTTCTCAGTATCACCCCTATCACCACTGGACCTGAAGAGTTCATCTGTCGTATATTCCCTGTGTTTCTAGTTCCTCTCTGTACCAGTGTACATCCTCCGGTCTAGCTGGATTTGTAAGGTAGAATTGGGATCATGATATTTGGAGGGAGGAAGCATTTAAGAACTAGAGGAAAGTTGTATGTTTCATCATTGCTACACTGTCCCCAGACCAGCTCGTCTCCTCCCTGAGCCCTCTCTGTACGGGGATGTCCAGTTGCCCTTTCATGACAGAGTTGTTAGTTCTTTTGTTAGCCCATGGTACTTTCAATATTCTTCATCACAGTTCAAGTGCAGCGATTCTTCTTTGGTCTTCCTTATTCAATTTAAATATATTATTGTTTGAATCAGGTACATTTTAGTCCTCAAAGTAACATCTTTGCTTTTGAACACTTTCAAGAAGTGTTAAAGTAGGTAACATTAAACTAGATTCTTGATGTCAAACAAAGTCCTTAGTTGGTACAAATAGTTAATCGACATGGTTGCTAACTGGAACATTTGTGGTTTGAATCCACTTAATGGCCACAAGTCAAGGACGTCTTTTTTTATGAGAAGAGAAAAAAAGGTTATATAAAAAATACACTCAAAGATTACCATGTTATGACAGAGACAGAGAATGAAATGATGCTGTCATGAACCAAGTAACTTTTGGTCCACTGGAATACAAGAGAATATCTTCCCCTAGAGTCTATGTAGAGAACACAGTCTGATTAGCAACCCGAATTTGAACTTTGGGACTTCATAACTGTCTTTTCTCTATCCATCTTGACTATGATACTTTGATAAGGCACTCCTAGGGCTTATTTGTCTGTTTGTCATACTGTGATAATGAATGCTTTTGTGGTGCTTAAAGCTATGCCACCTGTATTTTAAAAGCAATTAGGGTCACTCATGGTAGACAGTTTCCAGATTAAGATAGGCTGGAAAGACAGACCTGTGGATCAACAAAAACTTCATTCAATGGAAATCTTTTAACAACACAACATTGCCTGATATAATGCTGAAAAAGTGGACCCTCAGGTTGGAAGGTAATAAAATAGGAAACAAACTACCTCTTTAAAATAGAGTTGACTTGAGTAATATAGATTGAGTAAAGCTTTGGAACCTTTATCTGTTGATGTGGCACAACTCGAAATGAGAATAGACATCAAATATTCATTAATAATTGGAACGTAGAATATGCAGAGCCTAAATCTAGGAAAATTGCAAGTTTTAGTAAGTGAAATGTAATGCTGTAAGATTGATATCCTAGGCTTGAGTGAGCTGATATGAATTGGAATTGGCCATTTTGAACCAAGCTTATGGTTTAATATGCGAGGAGGAACAACTTGAAAAGGAATGGTGTCACATTCATCGTCAAAAAGGACATATTTTAAAGATCTATCCTGAAGCACAATGCTATGAGTGATAAGATATTATCCCTATATCTGAAAATACTAGTTAATAAAACTATTATTATTCAAATATAATTACCATTTACCTTGATGCCAAATGTGATCGTTAGATTTTATGTCAATTTGAGTGAGACTATATGTTGGGAATAATATGATCTTACATAGTGTGGTCAGCTCTATGATTGAATCTTCTGTGAAACAGCCAAACAGTTTGGGGAAAATAGGGTGGAGTACCACTTCCTTAATCTGATCGCAGTCTTGCTACAATTGATGGAGGCTTCATCTGGGGTGTGACTTACTCAGTATAGATCAACAGTGAGTGGAAACTTACTCACTTCTGCTCAATCTGGATCTGGTTCATCGATTTCCCATTTTATATACTGCTGATCCAGGAGCTGTGAGTGCACTGCTGACTTGGGATTCATTGAATTCTATATCCATCAGTCTGTGGTCTTCCTAGTTCATCTTCCTGAGTCTTGTTATCCAGCCCCTGTAGCAACATGAGTTAGGGGAAGCCACCAGCTCACATTTGACCTGTGGATTTCAGTCAGACTGGATTAACCCACTTCTACAACTGTGTGAACCATTTTTTAATACAAATTTCATTAGAAAGACATACACATAAAAAATCTATCTTTAAAGAAGCACATCTAGAATCCTCCTTAAAAGTGAGAGTAAGGAGAGTTTATGTTACATAATTTGGACATGTTATAAGGAGGATGGGTTTCCTAAAGAAGGACATCATACTTTGTAAACCAGAGGATCGTAGAAAAAGAATAACACCCTCAATGACATGGATCAACATAATGACAACAACAATGCATTCAAACATAGCAGTGATTTTGAGGCTAGCATAGGACTGATTAGTGTTTCATTTTATCTGTACACAGGATCATTATGAGTTAGAACCATCTCAACAGTGCCTAACAACAACTGGATTCTAATATAAAGGTCTTTTGGCTGAAGGACCCAGCATATTGCTGTAATTTTTTCCCTGAGCCACTTGCAGTTGCTGGAATCTGCACAACTTTTCCTTGTCATGGGGTTTTTCCAACATGGGCGCACTCATTTCATCATGCCTGCAAGGAAAAATATCTCACTTGAGTTGGTTAATAGAACATAACCAAATCTAATAGAACATAGCCTTCCTCTTTGTCAAGCTTGGATTTTAAAAGCAAAAATTTGCTTTTTCTCGCAAGGAAACTGGATCCTGAGACTAGGAGATAAAAATAGTGATGCCACCTTAAAGTCTCTGCAGCACAGTCTGCTGCTGATATTTCCTTGCTGTGTTTGGATTTTCCTTGTGAGAAGAGGCGTTGTTTGGGAACACGTAGAGACTATGACTGTAGATTGGTCAATAGTAACAGCCCACAACTTGTGCCAAAAACTAAACTGTGACATTTTCTTTTTTACAGAAGTAGGGATTGGGGTTTACAGAGGTTAAGCAATTTGGGGAATTTTGATTTGAACTCAATCTGGCTTTTAATCGTTATCCTAAAGTAAGAGGCTACCCGACCCTATCTTAGATACCACCATTGTCTCATTCTCTTACCATTCTAAAATCTAAATGGAAATTCTTACACTTTTGTTAGTTCATACTGAAAAGAAGCATCAAGAAATAGGCTGGTCAACTCAATGGACTAGCTCAGATTGCTCTGTGCCAAAACTGCAGGCCAGCTTCCTCTTTCTGCCCATGTGCCACACTCACATGTGCCTTTTCTCATCAAGGACTCTGAGGATATGAAAAAGGAGTAGATATTTATCATCATGACTCAAAATGAATTTTTATTATGTACAGGCTTATTATTAAGTATGTCCTCCTTGTTAATTACAGGTGGTACTCTCTAACTGGCCTGTGCTAGTATTCTACCTCTATGTCAAAACATGGCTTATCACAGACACTCAGCCAGTTCCCTTGACCATACCATCCTTTTGGGGGAAAATTACTTAGCTTGACAATTTCTAGGTGAATTATGAGTTATGTCAAGATAGACTATTAAAATTTCAAAGAAAACCCCAGAAAGAATCAAAATGAATAAATATATGTATCCCTTGCTCATATTTATGTTCCTTGTAGCCAGTGGGAGCTCTGCTTCTTATTCTTCCTCTGAGGTGGGCCAAGTGGATGGAACAGCCGCTATCTGACCACCCAGCAGAGGGTCTCTACGGGCAATCAATTGTTCCATAGAGAAGTGACACTTGATGTTCAGGCTCTTGACTCATTTGCCCAAACTAGTCATTTAGCCCACCCAACCACAAGGGGGCCAGAAGGTGTCCATCCATATCTCTGCCTTAAAAGTTAGGTATTCAGATGGTTGCTTTCCTCACATATTATTTTATGAATATGTAAAGTAAGACACAGGAGTCCTGATGGTATAGAGGTTATGTGAGGTCAGTAGTTGTAAATCACCAGGTACTCTGTGGGAGAAAGATGGGGCTTTCTAATCCCGTTAAAAAGTTATGGTCTTGGAAAATCACAAGAGTAGTCTTATCCTGACCTATCAGGTTGCTATGAGTTGGTAACGTCTCAATGGCAGTGAGTTTAAACTAAGGGACAGAACAGTTGGTACAGTCCACAATTAAATAACAAAAGTAAAATGTTGATTTTCTTATTACATTTATAGTTTCCGGTCCCTGATTTTTCAGAATAAACACACCAGGCCTTTCTTCCTAGGCTGTCTTACTTTGGAAGTGTTGAGAACACTTGTGCAGCATCAAAGCAACACACAGAATCCTCTGAGAGACAGGTGGTGGCAGTGCATGGCATGCATTGGCCAAGAATTGAAACTGGGTCTCCAGCATGAAAGGTGAGAAATCTCCCACCGAACCACCAATCCCTCATTCAAAGCAAGAATAGATTCTGAAAATTAATCAACCCAGGCTATTTCTGTACCAATGGCCTGCATAACCTGAGTTCAAATTTCTATACCTTCAGAAGGTAAACAAATGTGAGCAGAAACATTAAAGAGGAAGCAAATTATATATCATAATTCAGAGGTCTAAAAGTTTTCTTTAAAATAAAAATCAGACATATTCACAAAGAAAACGAGTCAAGGGTTCAGGTACAAATCCAAGAAGTACTCCAGACATGGACAGTACTCATATTTAAAATGGAAATTATTTTGTCGTTAATCAATGCTAGCATGATGATGGTTTTTTGAGGTACTGATGTCTGAAATGATGTATTTAAATTGTACTGGTTAATAACTAATACCTATAATGTGAACCTGAAAACATTAACAAATCTTCTTAATAAAACCCGATATATGCCTAATTAAATGAATTGTGACAGTATTCAGAACTTTCAAAGAGAGCCAGGTTATGTGTTGAAAACAGAACTGGCTTCCGTTCTTACTGAGAAACCCAATCCTCACAACTGGTACAAGAATTAGAATGAAGGAAGCGGTCTGCCTTACACACTAACATTTTGGGAGCCATTCTTTTTCGACACTGCACTTTAGGATGTCCCGGTATCTGTCTGTTGGTAGAATACCTACCCACTTTACGGAAGCCTTATTTGAAAATGCTGTATACCTTGTCAAAAGGGCCAGCTGGGACGCCATAAATAGTATCAACTCTATTTATGTCTTTGGAGTAATTACAGTGGAATTTAAAGACTTAGTTTATAGATCCAAGAAGAAGATCTTCTGTGTACACTAAAAACGAATCCTTTCCAGACAGCTTCTCATTTGGCTACAGAAGAGCTTGAGGAAGCAGTTCATAACGCCAGCCAAAGCCGTTTTTAGCAAGACCTGGGTGGGATTCTTACTGTTGATATCCAAATTTTTTAAAAAGCCTTGATTTTAATCTGCCCAAGGTTACTTTGTTGTAGTTATGAAACCATGAATCAATTTTAAAGCTTTCAGGGATAAAAGGAGATATAGAGACAAGTGCTCGCTATCTTTTGTTGAATAAGAGAAAATATGTTAACCAATTTCCTGATGGCTTCCCCTGGTGGACTTGACTTTTGTTTAGCTAATGTCTTTTTGGAATGCATCTCTGTTTTTTCCTATTCATGCCCTGCCTCTTACCAGAGGCCACTGTGTGTATGTGCTCAAGGAGAGAGAGCAGTGTGTGTGGTCAGTGTGCTGGCCTTCCACTTACTGGACATCAGCTGGATTTTGCTCAGAAATGAGATGCTAAATGATGATGAAAATGATGATGGACCTTGAGGGAGGTCACAGGACTATTTGCCTTTTGAGACAGAGAGTGGCTGGTCATTGCTTATACGTATGTTATGCTGCCTCTCAGTCTTCTCAATTATGAAAATAAAATCTGATCGCTACAAGCATATCCTGGTTTACAAAAACTAAATACCATGAAGTCATTTTCCACAGCCTTCAAAAAGATCAGGGTAAACCTCACTGACGATTCAGTGCCCCCATTCCCTTAAATCTCTGTGTTCAAGAAATCATTTTACTACAAAAACTCACTGGTGTCAAGCTAGTTCCATCTCAGAGCAGCCCAATAAGACCAAGTAGAACTCTGAATAGAACAAAGCAGACTGGAAATCTTTGTTGGAGCAAACTTTATCTTCCTCCTCAAGAGCAGCTGGTGAGTTTGAACTCTTGAGCTTGTGGTAAGAAGGCCAACCATGAGCCCACTGCACAGCCAGGGCTCCAATTGTCTCTGTGTTAAGCCCCAATAATGATTTAAAAACAAAATATCATGCCAACTCTTGCGTGGGACCCTTGGTTAGATCTTAGAAATATTAGAAATGAATAAGCTAAATGTAGTCTTGGTCCCATTGTGTACTTTCCGTACATCATGATAACACTTTAATATCACTAGCCCCACTTTAGTGATAGAAGGAGTCCTGGTGGCACTTCCAAGTCAGCATTAGGCTGCTAATTACAAGTCAGAATTTCAAACCCACTAGGTGTGGCTTAGGAGAAAGAGGAAGCAAGCTGGTCCCATCAAGTCTTACAGCCTCGGAAACCTTTGAGGGCCAGGGGTGGGGTGGGGTGGGGTGGGGTGGTGTCTCTTTGAGTTGGAGTTGACTTGATGGCAGTGGGTTTTAACTAGGCAGCAATTGTGAATCAGAGATTGGTTGTATGCCCTATGGCCATAAAGCAAGCAAACCATCAAGATTCAAGTCCAAGTTCATCTGATCTTCTAACCATCCCCCACCTTTTAATTCCATCACATTTCCTGTAAAACACAGAAATCAAAATACTTTTGGAAAATTTCCAAGCAAAACTTCTTATGCTCTGTTTTGTATAAACTGAAGACTCGCAGTGCTGGTTCTTTTGATTGAAAATCTAGTTGAGCTAGGAAATTAACTTCACAGAATCCCTTTCCCTCTGTTTTGTCAGGTTAGAGTTGACCAGAAGATGAAGAAAAAGTAACACCCCCCCCCACCCCACCACACACACACACAAAGTTACCATCAAATTGCCCTCTACTCAAGGCAAGCCTTGTGTCAGAGTAGAATTGCACCCCATGGGGTTTTCAATGGCTAATTTTTCAAAAGTAGATTGCCAGAACTTTCTTCTAAGGCACTTTTGAGTGGATGCAAAACTTCAATTTTCAGTTAGCAAAGGAGTGTGCTACCAATTGCACAACTTGGGAAACAAGGTGTGGTTTCTGAAGGACTTCCCACGGTCTGACATGGTATGAAAATAGACAGGTACTCAGGAGGGCCCTGACATGTCACTTTCCACAGAGACTCTTCATGAATTCAGAGCTCACCAACAGAGGCTGGGGCACATCACAAGGTGCTTCCTGCCTGTGTATGCAGAAAGTATAAGTATAAAATCTTCTTATACTTATCAATGAGCAGCTCTTTCATGCTGCAATAAACATAGTTTTTCAGTTTTCTTGAAAATTTCTACTTATCTTACATGTTCATGTCATTGGTAGACTGACAGGATTTCCCCTCTGATTTCTCAGCAGCCTCTTTCACATTTTTCCTGCCCAGTGCTCCTATGGTTCTTTAAGATGCAATTACTTAAAAAATCCCTAACTGCATTGCAAACAAGAATGACCTTTCAAGTTACATAGAGTCGTAGTAACTCCCAACAAGTGATTCCTTGGTCCCATGCAAATGAAGTGATTGTGGCTCACTGGATAGCTTGGATAGATTGGATAGCTTGCCAATAATGCCAACAGACGCATGGGGGTGGGACCATGCAAATAAAGTATCTAGAACTCTAATATCGGGAGTCATCAGTTGTGCTATCCTTTTAGGCTTAAAGTGAATCATCCTAGAGGTAGAATGAGGAGCTTCACTCTCCAGTTAGAAGAGGGTGTTTAACTGTGTTCCTTTGAAGTGAGTTTGAAAGGGAAGGTTAGAGTTCATCGAGAACTGCATTGACTTGAAGAAGATTTAAAACATATTGGAATTAGTAACCAATATTTCAAA
>NW_022103904.1:7533072-7534252 GCF_000313985.2 Echinops telfairi
CTACCTTGTAATGGCTTGCTTCATTTCTGTTGTATACATGGCTGCTCAGGCATCTGAATGACTTGCCATTTGAATGGTATAAATGTTGCTACTGGAAAAAGGGTAGCTAAACTCTACACCAAGATGTGCTCTTAGAAAGAGCTATGGAAAAAAAATCAATTTTAAAAAAAGTTATTGTCATCTTATCCCCAATCACCAAGAGGTAAATTAGGAACAGATAATTCTATTCTTTGAATATTGTGTCAAGGTCATGTCCATGCTTCTGTAACTTTTGTTAAATATTTTAACACAGGTAATAGTCAAGCACTTGCGTTTGCTTCCGGATGGGCTACACTAGACAGTATATTCCTTGATTACTTGTGTGCCAGGTGAAGATCAGCTAGCATGTGGGCAGCCATACACATAATAATCCCTCATTCAAGTTCATGTTACTTGTCTTGAAGGCTTAAGTCCCAAACTTGGCTGCAGGGCTGAAGGGCTTCCTCCCATAAATGTATGATTTGCAACACTGTTGACTTTTGTTTAGCTTTCCTGTTTGTCATATCTTGCAATGCTTCCTTTCGGTTAAGAATATTTGGCAACTTCGTTGAAACAGGCTGGCTGGCTGAAATCAAGAATTTAAAAGTTTAATTTAGGTTGATTATTCTCCAAAGCAAAAAAAAGGAGGATGAGGGGGATGCTTTCTAGTATACGTTTCACTTCCTCATCAAAGATCTTTTCATCAGCTGCTTTAGCTAGTAGATTTATCTCTGAAGAACCTGAAGCTCAACTATTTAAACAAGTATATGAAAAATACACTTATCAACAGTATCTGCCACAAAGCAAACACACAACCGAAAATATCTACTATTATTTTATGTCTGATATAAATTATGTAAGTCATCATCATACTTCTAGTTTTACGTTGACCTCAAGAAGCTTCAAGGAGAATTGCTAGCTGACTTATAGTTATTTTGTATGAATTATACTTGCATATAATTGGTATGGAGGGAAGTGATGCTTCAGTGGTAGTTGCTGGTCTTTCACATGGGCTGCCCCGGCTCCATTCCTGTCAATGTATCGCATGCGCAGTCAGCGCCCATCTGTCATTGAAAGCGTATATTACTATGAGGCTGAAGAGGTGTCAGCAGAGCTTCTAGACTAAGGCTGACAAAGAGACAAAGTTTAATGGAAATCAGCC
>NW_022103904.1:7534753-7566070 GCF_000313985.2 Echinops telfairi
AGAAAGAGAAAGAGAAAGTAATTCAACACTTACAACTTGAAGCCAGGTATACAGCTACCATCTCCTAAATGGTTTCCTTAGATTTAATATCTGAAACAAAGTCCATTTTCAACCCAGGATCAGAAATTATTTTTCTGAACTATCAGCTTTGATATCTAACACCAGCATTTAAAAAAATCATCTCCTGATAAAATTGTGCAAAAAAGAAAATTCAGATGGCACCCTTCATCAAAGTAAATATGACCTATTCTTTCATTTGCCTGACTCCTCTCTAAAATTTCCCCACTGGCCCCATTTGCCTGTTAAGACTTCACTCTTTCATATCACTCAGCAAATGCAGGGCACATGGTAGCTAAAAGGAAACTATCAGAATAAATGCTGTCAAGTTGACTCCAACTCCTGGCACCCCCACGTAGGGTAGGACTGAATTCTACTCCGTTGCGTTCATGGTTGGTTGAGCGGAAGTGGAGTGGTAGGCCTTTCTTCTGAAGTATTTCTCACTTGACTCATATTTCTAAGCTTTGTGTTAGTGGCCAAGTTACTTACACATCTGTCCCACTCAGGGACTCTATACATGAGGAAGAGGACAAATTTAAGGTCTCATATTCATAGGGCCAGATTCAAGGGTAGCCTTCTCAGATCTTCATCCATTGGCTCATGAAGGGCTTTGATTCTTTTTGCTTTTAACATCATTTAGGGGCAGACATGGACAATGAGCCCATGATTCCAATTTTTTTAAAAAAAGGGAATGTTTGGAGACTATGGTGGGGGGAGGAGGAAGCTCAATTTATTTGGCTCTGTTTCCTGTAAAGAACACAAAACCCATATAAGTTCTTTGCAGCCTCAAGAACATATTTGTGTTAAAGTTTTTGTTTTGTCTTGTTTTTAATAGTGAAATCAATTTGATGTCATCTTGGCTTTTTTGCCTTTCTTTCGCTTAGCACTTCATAGTCTTCTTCTAGATTATAATCCCTTCACCTGTTAAGTCATCTATTTTAAATTAATCCCCTTCCTGGTATATGCTAGCCACAATGATAAGAATTAATATGGCAAATAACAAAATAGACAAGGATATTCTCTGATGAGGTGGAGAAAAGAAAAAACCAAAGCCAATCAAAAATAAAATGTCACATAGTCATTAGTACTGTATGGGCATCTGTGTAACAGAGTAATTATCTGAAACGTTTATCAGATTAAATGTATACATTTAAGGGTTGGACAAATGTTAGTGGGCAGGTGTGGTCATGCTCCACTAGGGTGAGCGCTGAGGCTTCTGTGAGAGAGAAAAGAGAAGACATCAGCTTCAACAGGAGGAAAGAATCCTCCAAACTTATGGGAATTAAAAAATACTTATGAAAATAATTATTGTGTGTGTATACATACGTAAGTACACATCTATGTTTGTGTGGGTGCTTACTTGGTTATTCATGAAAATATCTATATTTTGTATACATTTGCTTACATAATATGATAGTAAGAAATAAAATTCCATCTACTTAGTCTTTTCTTATTTCAAAATTTTGGTCATAAAATTCTGCATCATATAAATCACTTCCAATGAATAATATAAATTGATCTTTCCTAAACAAAAAATGATTTAATGTCTACGAGGGCCAAGCCAGGATCCCAGTGGCACAGTGGGTTATGTATGGGACTGATAGCTACAAGGTGGGTTCGAACCACCAAGGTTTTAGCTAGTAACTCAAAGTTTAATGCACTGCACCACCATGGTTTTTTTATTCAGATAGTTAAAATATGATACTGGGATTTTCCATGCTCATAAGTTCATAAGTTTTTGAAGTTATTTCTTAATTAGTTTGCAATTTTCCATCCAACATAACTAATACTATTTAAAGACTGTTTATAATTCCTTCATCCTACACATTTCATAATGGAAATACCACAAGTGATATAAGCTCCCTGATGTCTCTCCTGACACCAGCCTCTCCAAGGGCATTCTCTCATGCACAGATTTCAAAATGCTCTTCTGAGGTGCGGAATATGTGAATATTGGTTGTAAACTCAACACATTTGCCAGCGAGTTGATTCCAACTCATACTAATGAGAAGCAATAAGAACAGTATGCAGATACCCGAATGCCCAAACCAAACTCCCTGCCATCATCACGTCAATTCTGACTCATGGCAATGTTATGGGACAGGGCAAGACTCTCCTTTTGGGTCTGAGACTGTGCTCTGCACAGGAGTAGAAAGCACCTTTCGCCCTGCAGAGACTTAGTGTCTCCAAAAGAGTTTCTTTAATACTCAGAAATTGGGGCTTTGGTAGAAATGAGTCATGTAGAAAAAGTAGTAGTGTAATTTGTTCTGACCCTTCTCTTTGTGTACAAGCAATCAGACGTTCCATTTTTGTGAACACCTGCCACAAAAAGGTTTCATACTGGTTTCCTTGCGTCTTCCCATCGCAATGACGGACGTCTTATTCTGCGCTCATTGTGTTTCAAGCTATTTGACATTGACCTATAGAGAAGTTAATTTGACATTGACCTATAGAGAAGTTAAGGAGTAGTTTGTCCCCCGGCCCCTGCTCCCCACCCTGTCTGCCACTGAACATTTTTAGGCAACAAAACTTGTTTTCAAACACTAATAGTAGTATTAATGGGAAAATGAGTTCTTAAACTGTTAAATGTTAACAAATTAAACATTTGCAGACATAACACTAACCCCCATGCCTACCTCCCCAAACCCAATGCCGTCAAGTTGATTCTGACTCATAGTGGAGTTATATGAGAGAATAGAACTGCTCCATAGGATTTCAAAAGCGGCAATATTTGCAGAAGCAGATCGCCTCATTGTTTTCCTGAAGAGCTGCTGATGGGTTGAAACAGTCAAACTTTAGGCTGACAGTGCAATGGTAAACCCATTGTGCTTCCAGTGTGCCTATAAAACCCGATATATGAGGGTTACCCCCCCCAAAATGGAAAAAAGCTCCGATGGGTGGAGGTTTTATAGTATGCATTTTTCCCACTGGGTGATCATCAAGCGACTCACTGAGTTAGTGCACCCAGTGGCATCGCCTGGGAAGATTATCTCTGGTCACAGTGAAATTTTCGTGAAAGCAGTTTCACTCGAATCTCATTTTGTGAGATGGACATTTAAGAGAACAGTATGTAGCTATGAAATATTGTTTCCTGTTCAGTAAAAGTGCTGCAACTTGTAATATGGAACACAGTTTACAGGGACAGCGCTATGTGAAAAACTCAAGTGTATGAGTGGTTTTCTTGCTTCAAAAAATGTGAAATGTTGATTGATGCCAAATCTCATTCTGAACATCTGTCAACTTCTTGAGCAGACAAAAATGTCAACTCGTAGTGCATTTGGAGTTCCTTCTATGAGGTCAGTCTGTTAATCGAGCTTTCTATTTAGAGGGTCTGAGCAGATTGTGTAAAAGTGTATGACAAAAAAGGCCTGATTTGTGGCAGATAAGGGACTGGTTTTGCCGCCACCACAATGCACTTGCTCATGCAACCATCTCAGTGAGCCAGTTTTGGGCAAAAATCAGCATTTCTCTTTTGTCCCATGCGTCTTACTCACCTGACTTCACCCCTGTGACTTCTTTTTGTTTCCGTGAATGGAGAGGGACAGGAAAGGACAGGAATTTGACAAAGTAGAAGAGTGGAGGAAAAAAATGAGTGAGGTGCTATCAGCCATCCAAACAAATGAGTTTGAAAAAGGTTTCCAAAAATGAAATAGCAGATTTGACAAATGTATTGAGTGTAATGGAGAGTATGTTGAAGGTGCTAAGGTTGTTTTGTAAAAAATTTAAATACATAGCTTTGAAAAAAATTCTGATTCGGGGGGCGGGCGGGGGTGGTACCTTTTCAAACTGTATATAACTATATAACAACAAAAACAACAAAGAAATCTGCCTACCATTTGATGTATCAATTTAACATTTTCATTAATTTTGTTCCTAAAGGTAAATACATTTGAAGTAATATTGAAAACTAACCCAATATAAAAAAATTAGGGTATTGATTTCAAGTGAATTATTTTACAAAAGTATAAAATAAAACAAATATATGGTTCTAGAAGAACATAAAATAACGGAAATTTTAATACCCTTTTAAGTGTAAACTATAGATTTACTAAAATAATGTATGATTCAGTGTTAAAACTAAATAAAGATTAAAAGAACTGAAACTAAAATGGAGGCAGTTAAGATCATTTTCATTTCTTTTCCATTGTTCATATTTTGTACATTTTCTAAAGCTTGCATGAAATATATGCATTTGCAATCTTTTCATATTAAAAGAAATCTAGTATTTTTTTCAGGTTAAAAAGAAAATGATAAAATAATTCTGAACATTTAGATTCCTAGTCTAAAAGAAAAGTGCTCTTTTTCCTCAGAAAGTTTACTGTGATGACTGAAAAAACATCACTTGGGTGAGGGACACCTTAGTCTTCTAAGGGGCACCTTGCTTTTGAACACTTCCAAGAGGCCGTGTGCAACAGATAATCTCAATGCAATGCATCACTTGATCCCTGGAGTACTGATTCTATCCAAGCAAGATGAAAGCCTTGAAAACTTCAATCTTTGCTCCATTTATCCTGACATTAGCCCAGATGTGAAGATTTTTTTAAAAAATTTCTTTACAAGGTTGTAACTCATATTGAAGGCTGGACTTGATCTTCATTAGTAAGTAGTTCAAGTCCTCCTCACTTTCAGCAAGAAGGTTGTGTCTTCTGCATATCAAAGGTTGTTAAAAAGCCTTTACACCTACCTGGAATAGGTGTGATGAAATGATAAAAATCAATTGCACACTCCTCCTGATTTTAACCCACAAAGTATCCCTTTATTCTGTTTGAAAGGCGGCCACTTGATCTATATCTAGGTTCTGCATGAGCACAATTAATTGTTCTGGAATTCCCATTCTTTGCAATGTTGTCCATAGTTTGTTATGCTCCGCATGATTGAACGTATGTGCATAGTCACTTAAGCACAAACAAACATCTTTCTGGTATTCTCTGCTTTCAGCCAAGATTTGCTTGATATGAGCAATGATATACTTAATTATACATCCTTTTCTGTCTTAAATTTAAGAATCTGTCTTAAATTTTATTTTGAATCCACCTTGAATTTTAAATCCTGATCAGTAAATGATTTCTTTGGTTCCTGTTTATAAAAAACAAAACAATCACACATACTATTGACTTGATTCAAACTAATGAAGATCCCATACTTTGCAGACAACTGCGCCATGTTGTTTTCTTGTGCAGAGAACTACTCCATAGTGTTTCTTGACTTTAATCTTTGCAGAAGCAAGTTTCCTTTCATTCTTTCTCTGCACCACTAGGTAGATTTGAACCCTCAACCTTTATGTTAGTAGTAGGCTGTCAATTATGCCACCCACTTATAGAAAGATTTTTTTTCACAGGAAGGACACCTTAGTGTGTACCAATTCAAAGTCATTTTATCCTGCTATCAAGTTACCATATTCATTTGTTTTTCCTTGCTAACATAGCCATTAAAAATATTAATCACTTTCACTTGACAAAAAGTTAAGTACAACTCACCTCAAGTCACATGGACCTAATTCAATCCTCAGAAGAGCATCATGAGGCAGACAATGCTTTCATCCTCATCTGACAGACAGAAAACACAGGCCCAGGTCTTAAGGGGATTTTCCCAAGGAGGCATAGAGTAATTAGCAATGAAAAAATTTTACCTCAGTGCTGTCTAAACCCAAAATCCATGTTCCTAGCCAAAATGCTGGCATACTCTTAACTTTAAAAGTGATAATACATTTAAAATACTTGGCATGGTCACTGGCATATAAGAACAGTGAGCTAATACTCACAGTGCCAAATGGAATGCGCCCTGGGCTAGGAGGAGAAGGAGGAGAATTTTCTTCCTCTCCATTCTGGAATATCTCTATTCACTTCTTAAAATATTATATAAGCTAGAATATCAGTTTCCTTTCATTCTATTTCTATAATTTTGTATATTCTTTCTTGCAATATAATCATTATGCTAAAATGCAATTATTGTAAAACCATTTGGAGACTCTATACCCATTTTAATGGATCTTGGTCAATGAGAAAGAAGACTATCTGCATGAATAATTTTACTATTAAAAGAAACAAGTATTACATAATTTACAGTATCTGCACTTATGTATTTAAATTATTTCCTTTTACCTCATAAATGATCTTTTTGATCATTGTTTTAGTATATTTCACATTCCATGACATAAGAGTTAATATTAAATTTAAATACACACTTTTATTTGTATAGGTACCTTCCCTATTGGTTCAGTATTTTGCCAACTTTTCTTCACTAAAATAAAGAAAATCAAAGAGATAAAAATTAGAGAGCTAGAATGTTGTGTGGCTGATGGATTTGAATCCTGAATTACACATGAGCTTCCTTTATCACAAAATTAGTAAAGAATCCATCCATGTGAAATTCTTTTAGAATTTAGAATGAGTGTAGGTATGGCAGTTATTCAGATTAATAGCAGAATACAATTTGCATCACATTATTTCAATAATGTGCATTAAATACACAGGAGAACTAACCTTATATTTAGTAATATTAAGTCCTGCAACTTGAATTTTCCAGTCATTACACATATTTTCATATTTCAACAATGCTCTTTGTAGACAAACTATATTAAAATGGAGAGACATCCAAGTATGTTTCATGAGTGATTTAATTATTTCTGTCTTATCAAACCCTTTAAATTTAGAAGACACAATTAAGTCCTCCTCAAAGTAGATCAAAGCCAAGCAATTGTTGACCAATGACAGTCATTCAGCAACAATTAAATGAAGAAATATATATAACTACACTTCCTTTGATTGACAATCAAATATAAAGCAAACAGCCACATTATGTGATATAAATTTCATAATTATAACATGCAAATTTATATGTCTTTTTACAGTCTTATTTCGAATCTATGTTAATGATTTGGTAGTTACAAACAAGTCACCACCCTATAACTCCCTTCAAAAATCATATATTATCTTAAGATGTGGTGCTTAGATGCAATGGTATTTAGCCTCCTAAGGGTTAAAGAAGTCAAGTCAATCAAATTTTAGGGAGAAAAAGGCACAAAGGAATCTTGTTAGGGTCTGCTGAAGATTAACAGACCACCACAGAAAAACCCCAAAACATCCTTCAACCTTCTGAAAAAAATGTACTAAAAATGTTGCCATGGGAACAACCAATTAAATAAACCAATAAAAGACGACAACTATCTACACCTCAACCAAACTACATAAACAAATAATAAAAAGGACTATAAATATGAAGTTTTAAATGTAACCAGATAGGTTGGGGTTGGGGAAAGGTATAGGAGAGAAAGAAAAATTAAAAACATTTTCAATTAAATAATTAAAAACAATCATTAAAAGAAAAATAAATAATTAAAAAAATTTTTAAAGACCCACTGTCCTCCAATAGATTACCACTCATAGCAAGCAAGACTATAGGCAGAGTAGAATTGTCCCACAGGGTTTCCTCTGCTGTAAATCTTTATGGAAGCAGACTGCCACCCCTTGTTCCCCAAGAGCCACTAACTGTTTGAATCCAGAACTTTTGGTTAACAATGGCTAGCTGTGATCACTAGGACATGGGAGCTCAAAAGCAATGGTAAGTCAGTGAAGATAAATCCAGCAATAGAGTTCAAGGCACAGTGCAGTACCCCTCCCCTATCCCATAGCCACAGAGTCAGTTCTAACTCATAGTGACCCTTGAGGACAGCGTGGAACTGTCCTTTTTGGGTTTCTGAGGTTGTAAATCTTTACGGGAACAGAAAGCCTCATTTTTCTCCCAAGGAGAGGCTGTTATTTCCGACTGTTGACATTTCAATTAGCAGCCAAACATATAGCCCACAGCACTAGGACTCCATAGCACCATAGTGCTAATACAAATGCCTTTTCTTCCCCTGCTGCACCCCACCTCCAGCAAAAGAAACATGGGTAAAGGGAGAAGCGGTCAGTGTAAAATATGAAAATAATAATAATTTATAATGTATCTAGGGGTCACCAGGGTGAAAGGGGGAAGGAGGGAAAAAAGAGGAGCTGATACCAAGGGCTCAAATAGAAAGTAAATGTTTAGAAAATGATGATGGCAACATATATACAAATATGCTTGATACAATTGATGTATAGAATGTCATTAGAACTATAAAAGCCCTCCATAAAATGATTTAAAGTAAATTAATTAATTAATTTTTAAAAAAAGAACAAATGCCTTTTCTGCTTGGTGTTGTTAATGACCTTTTTATGATTTTATCCTAAAATTGTGAATTTGAACTCCAAATTTGGGAGAGGTCTACAAACTGAGTGGACTCAGTTGACTTATCTGTAGTTCATGGCAAATAAATAAACAGGCCCTTGACCACACCACAGAAACACATGTTTTAAGATAGTCTTCGATGGGCCCAGAGATTTTACTCTATTTCAGGGATAATTCCAGCTCTCCCTTACCTCAGCGAGCAGAAAGCAAACGGTATGACTCACATCTATCTCAGGAAAGCCCAGAGCTCAGTAAGCTAAGAAAGTTCCATTATCTTGAAACAAACTTTAAGACGTGGAATTGTACGGGAGCAAGGAGAAACCTAGTACAGAGGAAAGTCCGAGGAGAAATGGATGGGGCAGTTGGGTTGATGAATGTATGATTGATTGATTTATAGTAACTCCATTTAGAAAGGCTCATCTTGCTTCTTTGAGGTTTCTTTTAAATGTTGCTCATACAACTAATTAAATAGATACATGCAAATTGCTTCCAAATGAAATTTGAGAATAAAAAACATTAACAGGAAACATGTATCTATCAAGCATCTCTGGGTACTATGTCTATTGTGAGAACTTGGGAAATATTTCTTTGCTGGAAGCCACCTCTTACACTTCTTAAGGCTAAAATGAAGCTCCAAAGAATCAAACAACACATAAAAACAGCTGACTATAGCACACACAAGAATAAGAACCCTTTGCCATCAAATTAATTCCAACTCATAGTCACATTATAGGGCAGAATACAACTGCCCTTTTGGGTTTATGAGACAGTGAATCATTTTTTATTATTATTAAAAGATCATTTTATTGAGGGCTCTTACAACTCTTATTGCAATCCATATGTCAATTTGTACATATGTTGCCATCATTCTTTTCTAGGCATTTACTTTCTATTGAGCCCTTGGTATCAGCTCCTCTTCCCCCGCCCCCTTGTGACCTCTTGATAGATTACAAATTATATTTTCATATCTCACACCAACCGCTGTCTCCCTTCCCCCATGGTTTCTGTTGATGTTACCCCTGGAGGGGGGAGTGTGGCTATGTTTTGATCATTGTAATCAGTTCCCCTTTCTCCCTTAATCTCCCCCACTTCCCCCTGTCCTTCTGGTATCATTATTCCCATTCTTGTTCCTGGAGTCCGTGTGTCTTGAGCTCTTTTCTCTTATCTATACCTGTGTGCATGCTGCAGTCTAGTCTAAAGTGAGAAACAGCACTGGGGTCATGTTAATGGGGCATGAGGAAGCCTCAAGGAACCAGAGGAATATGTGTTTCATCGTGCTTTATTGCACCCTGGTTGACTCATCCCTTCCCTGTGACCCCTCTGTGTGGCGGTGTTCCATTGTCTATAGATGGGCTTTTTGTCGCTGCTCTGACCCCCCTCATTCTCAAGGATATGTTGTTGTTTGTTTGTTATGGGTCTTCTGATGCTTGTTACCTGGGCCCTATGACACCTCATGATCGCACCAGGTGTTATGCTTTTCCCTTGTGGACTTGTTCCTTCTCTGCTGGATGGCCACTTTGTTCACTTCAAGCCTTTAAGACCCCAAATGCTACATCTCTTAATAGATGGGCACCATCTGCTTTTTTCACCACATTTACTTATGCACCCAATTTGTCTTCAGTGATTGTGCCGGGAGGGTGAGCATCACAGAATGACAGTTTGTTGGAACAAAGCGTTCTTGTATTGAGGGAAGGTCTGAGCAGAGGTCCGAAGTCTGTCCACTACCTCAGTGTATTTCCATTTAAATATATATACATAGGCCAATCCTTCTATTTTTATGTATCAATGTATTTGCATATGTACACACCTAGGCTTATACCTCTATCCATAACTTTACTTCCTAGATCCTTCGTGTTTCCTTTTACCTTCCTCTTGCCCCACCATCATGCTCGCCCTACTTCCGCCTCTTAGTACTTCTCCTCAGCTAGATTGCTGCTGCTTCAATACCCCCCAGGATCTCAACATCCTCCTTGTTGTTGATTTTAATTTCCTAGGTGTCACTTTGTGTATGGTGGGGTTTGCTCACCGCACCCTTCCCCCGACACCTTCTTCCCCCAGGTCCCTCTGGGACCATTGGTCCCATTGCTTTCTCCTTGAGCTTGCTTCCCATGCCTGTCTTATATAAGGAGGCAAACCAACAATGACACAGACCAAACAAAAAGAAAACAACAGATTGAAAAGAAGGAAAGGCAAAGCAAGAGGAAAACATATGTGATTCCGGGTCTGTCCGCTGACCTTTGTGTCTGTCTCCCAACTGGGTCTGGGGGAATTCTGGGAGCTGCCTCTCCTAGCCTGAAGTCTATTTGGGGGGTTCTTTAGAAGCTTTGTGGCTTGGCTTTGCTCCAGTTGCTGATGTTATGTTCCTTTCTTGGTTTGCCCTGCCGTGGGAGTTCAGGCCCCAAGATCTCCCCGCCATGTGTCCCCAGTCTTGTCCTCTGTCACAGTCTGCTCCAGTAAGGGGCCAACATGTCATGAGCTGTTGTCGGCCCTCCAGTCCTCTCTGTGCCTTAGCAGCTCCATGCAGGAACATCATCCTCTGGGTTTGGTGTGCCGATATGGGGTCTAGACCAACTCTCCCTTTCTCTGTTTCCTTCTTGGTTTGCTGCTGTGTTGGCGTAGTATACTGGCCCCACTCCCCAGCCTGTAGGTTTAGTGTTGTTCTCTGAATCACATACTTCTAGGGCAGGGGTCAGTTTGGCTCTGGTTGGAGACAGCTTTGTAGCCCAATCTTTTCATGGATTTCTCCATGTGGTTACTTTGCCCTCATTGTTTGGTGCACTGTGGTGGGGTCTGTATGCCCACTCCCAATTCTGTGAATACATAACCAACACTCTCACCCTGGGTGAGTTAGTGCCCTGCTTCCCCCGAAACCATCATCTCATTTCCTCCCCCTTTCTCCCTTCCCCTTCCCCCACTGTCCCCTTCTTTGTGTCGGATTAACATGTACTTCCTTGGGTTTGGTCTAACCTCCTCCCAACTACCTGCACCTCAACCTGTATATTGTGAGATAAGGGGCTTCCCTTTTATACTTACTGTGCTGATTATACATACCTCAGGGGTCTCATGTTGTACTTGCCCTTTTGTGATTGGCTGACTTTGCTTAGCATAATTTCCTCCAACTCTTCCCATGAAACGACATGCTTCCTATGATCATCAGTGCTTTTTAATGATGAGTAGTACTCCATTGTGTGTATGTGCCAGAGTTTACTAATCCACTCATCTATTGATGGAAATTTAGGTTGTTTCCAACTCCTTGAGATTATGAATTGCGCTGCAATAAACATTGGGGCACAATTGACTGAAGGAGTTTTATTTCTTGCCTCTTCTGAGTATATGGCCAGTAGAGGAATAGCTGGGTCATAAGGTAGACCAATTTCCATTTTCTTTAAAAATTGCCAGATCAATTTCCACAGTGGCTGTACATATCTACATGACCACCAACAGTGGAGTAGAGTTCCTATCTCACCACATCTCCTCTAACATTTGTTGCTCTCTGATTTTCTGATTTGGGCTAACCTCAAGGGTGTTAGATGGTATCTCATGGTTGTTTTAATTTGCATTTCTCTGATAGCTAATGATCAGGAGCATTTTCTCATATGTTTATTGGCCATACAGTTCTCCTCCCTAGTGAAACTTCTTTTCAGTTCTTTTGCCCACTTCCTCATGGGGTTAACTGTTTTCTTCTTTTTGCAGGCCAGGAAGGTATTGAAAACAGCAATCATTTCACTTCCACTCCCAGTTGGATACTTTTAATGTCCTTCCGCTGTCTTATGTTGTTAGCTAGGACCTTGAATGGAAGTGGAGGTAAGGGCCATCCTTGTCTGGTCCCCTTTTTCAGTGGAATTGATTTAGTATTTTCACCATTGACTATGATGTTCGCTGCTGGTTTTTCATAGATAGCTTGAGGAATTTTCCTTCCATTCCAATCTTCTTGAGTGTCTTACTTGGGAATGGGCGAGGCTGTAAATCTTTACAGTAGCAAAACGCCTCATCCTTCTCCCATTGAGTGACTGATGGGTTTGAACTGCTGATCTTGTGGTTAGCAGCCCAACATATAACTCACTCTGTCATCAGGGCTCTATGGGTATAGCACAAGAGAATCCAAACACAAGAAATCCCAGTCACCTTTGCTTCCAGGAGTTTTTCTATAATCAGGCTACAGTAGACATAGGCAGTTCATGTACATTTTATTTTGAATTAGTGTGGTACTTATATAGCTAAGAGTGTAGGGGTGGAGTCTAGCCTGTCAATCAGGTCATAGCCAATGAGGCTTCTGTGTGGGCATGGCCTAATGATTCTGGGAATTCAGGTATTTCCTCCTTAGAGAAGGGAGACTCTACTCACACCCTGGGAGACATAGCAGCTGACAAGACACACAGACCTGAAGCAGCCCTGGGTGTTAGAGAAGCCATGCAGAAACCCCTGCCAGTGCTGAGATGTTTCCAATGCCCCTGGATCCAAAGACTTTCTACCCACTGGCCTGTGATCTTCTGCATTTGACATCATTGCATGTGTTTTGTGAGTCTGAAGAGGACTTTATAGATTGGTATCAGACAGATGGGTTAATATCAGACTTATGGACTTGATCTGGACTGGGCTCAGATGTTTTCTCAATGTTCAATTGCTTTTGTATATAAATCTCTTTCTTATACACAAATGTGTGTCCATGGATTTGTTTCTCTTGTCTACCCAGACTAACACAATTAGCACATATTTTTAGATTTTAGGAACCATCAGTAAGACTCTTGGACCTTGATTGTACCACTTCACAACATCTGGAAACTTCATGAAGGTATGATTTAAATTTTCCTTACCCTTCCTTCCTTCCACCCTTCCTTCCTACCTTCTGTCTACGATCTATCTCTTTTTCCCTCTTCCTTTCCACCACTTTTTTGGGGGCCATATCTTCTACTTGTGTTTTTACAGTCAACGATAATGCAAACTTATGATAGTTAATGAGTGATTTTTTCCTTTGTATTTTGGGTCTATTGGAAGACTTTAGGATATGCAAAAATGTTCCATATGCCTCTTGTGCTTGGAATGGAGTGTTATATATTTAGCAAAGTTGCTATTTGCCATTTCTCTATTTCTTTAATCTCTAGGGCAATGGCCATTTTCTCTGTAGTCTAGACAGAGTCACAGCTGAAAGAGAAATACCTGATGCATGTGTTACTGTTCTTGTGGTAATACCAAAGGAATAGAGTTTTAAGTATTTATTTGTTAGCAATCTATGACTCCTAAAAGATGCTTGCAGCATTTTTGGTATGAGGCAAAACCACTCTTTAGAGGGTGGGGCCCATTTCTTTGTCTTTGTTTACCCATGTGGGATTTGAAACATTAGTAGGGCACTGTTCAATTAAAAATAATGGAAAACCTCACTTAGTTAGCAAGGCAGTGAGAATGTTTCCAAAAAGGATAGGAGAACTTTTAAAGCTAATTTTGGTTACAGCTCAAATTTCAAAATCAAATCTGAATTATTGAGTGTTTAACTTTTTCACCATGGATAAAACACAGATTCCTATATTATTTTTAGAGAGACTTTAAAATGTAAAATGTCCTAAGATCAAGTGGCTATTAATTGATTCTACATTGGGAATTTAAGTGAAAGTTAGTCAGACACATATGGTATATTTTGAATTTTTAAAGTAAGGTAGAAAGTTTTTAAAGAAACCCACACTTATATTAGGGATGATGGTGGCAGCCTAAAATTCATTTGCAGGGTTTCTACATGGATTGAGTCTCCAGTGAATTCTGACTGACCACAGTGTAAGAATGTAAATAGACTTAAAATCTGACAAAGAATACTGTTAAGTGGATTTTTTCAGCTACAGTTAATTAAGCTGGAATGGTTGTTCTATGTTTAATTTGATCAATGTTGCTGGGTCCTTTCGTATTGTTCTGAGCCTTTGTTTTGTAATTTTTCCTATATTGGGAAGTCAGGAGTGTGGATCTATGAAGACAACCAATGGATTAATAATTACCTATGGGCCTGGAAAGGGAAGTTGAAAGGGAATGGGTAGTCAACAGCAATGAATAAAGCAAGGAAGAAAATGTTCCAAAGTTGATTGTGTTTATGGTTGCACAATCCTTTTTAATCTAATTGAACTATTGAATTGTGTGATATATTAATTATACCTCAACAACACACACTGATTATTCAACATGCACAATAAAAATGTTGAAAAATATAAACCTGTTGCTAGTTGACCATGCAAAATTAATTCATAAATTGATTCACACTGTGAGCACTCTTCCAAAGTCCAAAGGCAATTATCCAGATGTATCTACTATAGTAGATAAAGAAGGTTATGGATTGAATGGTGTAACCCAAGAGATATGCTGAAGTCCTAGGCTTGGAACTTGTGAATGTGACCCTGGTTGGAAATAGTTTTTTCTTTTCTATTTTAATGAAGCCTATTATTATAGAGTGGACCTTCAACCTAAATCCTTTAAAGTGGTACTTTTTAGAAGAGGAGAAATAGAAATATGGAGTCACCCAAAAAATCAGTAAGACATTTGTGAGCATTTCTCTAAAAGCCACGGAATGCCAAGAAATGCACACAACTGCCAGAAACTGAAAGAGAAAAAGAATGATCTTCTATAGTGGACAGAGTAGTGCAGCTAATTTGCTGAATTTTGACTCCTACTTTCCAAAACTGAAGAAAGCATTCCCATACACGCTCATGGCATTCCTGTTAGAGCTCCCACTCTCCAAGCTCACTGTCATTGCGTCAATTCCAACTCACAGTCCTGGTGGCACAGTGGGTGCATATTGGGTTGTTAATCACAAGGTCAGTAGCTTGAACCCATCGGGTGCTCCTTTGTGAACAGATGAGGTTTCATAGCGTCAAAAACCCCAAGAGGCAGTTCTGTTCTGTTCTCCAAGGCCACTATGACTTTTTACAGCAGCCCTAGGCAACTAGCACAAAGTAAAAGAAAGTGAAATAATTCTTTGACAGACAAAAAGTTGAGATAGGGTTTGGTTGTTGGCTTATTTTATGTCAACTAGCTGGGCTGTGATCTACATGGTTGCCAATTCAAAACCACAGGACAAAGGATGGGCTTTCTACTCCTGTCAACAGTTACAGCTGGAAAACCCTCAGGGAATCATTTTATGTCAGCATTGACTCCATGATAGTGAGAGGCACTCATGGCTAGGGGTGGAGTTAAACCTATCAAGCAAGTGGGAGCTGGATGACGCCTCCTTGAGGGTATGGCCTTTTGAATAAAAGTGAGTGTTCTGAGACATACTCTCTCTCTCTCTTCAATTCTGCCTTCCTGCTTGCTGGGATCCTGCTGCTGAACCTCAGAATTTTTAACACCTTGCCATATTTCCAGCTACCTTTGATCCACGTGACTCTACAATGACCAGCCTATGATCTTACTGCTTCACCTTTCTGTTACACCAGCCTGCAGCTATGTGAGTCAGAAGAGGGTCTCATGGATTAACATCAGATTTATGGATTTGAGTGCAACTGTGTGTTAGTCTGGGTAGACTAGAGAAACAAATTCATAAACACACTTATGTATATTAGAGGGAGTTTTATATAAAGGGTAAAATTGTACATTAAGAAAATCTCGCAGCTCAGTCCAGATCAAGTCCATAAGTCCAATTAGCCCATATGTCCAATGCCAATCTATAAAGTCCTCTTCAGACTCACACAACACATGTAATGATGCCAAATGCTGGAAGATCACAGTCCAGTGGATAGGAAGTCTTTGGATCAAGTGGTGTTGTGAGCATCTTAGTGCTGGCAGGGGTCTCCACGTGGCTTCCCTAGTTCCCAGGGTTCTGGCTGCATCAGGGTAGGTCCATGTGGCTTCTCCTCAGGGATGTCTTGCAGGGAGTCAGCCTTCCTTGTCAAGAGATAATCTCTAAGGAAGTAAGCTGAGAGAGACTGTCTCCTGCCTCCAAGGAAAAAATACCAGAGTTTCCAGAATTCTCAGGAGAAGACCATGCCCACACAGAGGCCTCATTGGCTATGATGTGACTGACAGATTAGACTCTACCCCTTCACTCTTAATCCTCTCAAGTCCCAAATTGACAGCAGATTATGTAACTACCACAGACTGGTCTGGGATGCTGTGATAGGAAGGTTTATTGTATCAACCTGGCCAATAGGGTCATATGGGATTAATAAGATCACAGTTTGATTGGAGGCCAGAGAGAATTCATCTCTTTGCAGATGGGGCTCTACAAGGCCCACCCCCCTCTCTCTTGCTCTCTGGTACTGGGATGTGCATGCTACTGATGTAACTAGTTCTCTGCCTCAACCTGTGAGCTACACTACCTCTGAGCCAGGCCAATCCAGGGATCATGTCGCTAGAGCTTGAGGCTCCTTCGAGACTTCTTTGCCATGCTACTGGCACATACACCTCTTGAGCTTGAAGATGGTGGATTCCTTTGCCTTGCATTGATGGCATTTGATATCCCATATGGGTCTGTTTTACTAAGCTCGCAAGCTACTGACTGTTGGTGACACACCCTGCTGCTTGCTGCCTATGGGCAGATTTGCTTGCCTTGCCTGAAGGAGGACTCTGCTGTCTGCTTCCTTGACTTTGGACCAAGCAGCCCATGTGAGTTGAAGGACTTCCAGTATATTAACTGTTCCACAGAAGTGAGTTAAACTGAACCCTCTGTACTGCTGTATGGACAAGTTAGATGTTATATTCCTTCTTGCTGTATAAACCTTTATATATTTATATAAAGTGTCCTTGTTTTGTTTCTCTAGAGAACGCTGACTAACACAGATACCTTCTTGGATTATAATATTTCTTGACATAAAGCTTTTCTTGTACATCGATGACTGTCACTGGATTTGTTTCTCTAGACAACTCAGCCTAACACATACAGTACAGAAACATTGTCTTTTGTCTGATAGTTGTTGTTAGGTTCTGCTTTGTCAATTCTGTGAACAATAGTTTGAAACACCACCTGGTCCTGCACAATCCTTACAATTGTTGTGTTGGAGCCCCTTGTTGCAGCCACTGTGTCAGTCCATCTTGTCGAGGGTCTTCTTCCTGTCCTTTGCCCTTCTGCTTTACCAAGTAGGATGCCCTTTTTCAGGGGTTGGTTTCTCCTGATAACATACCCAGAGCACATGAAACAAAGCCTTGTCATCCTTGCTTCTAAAGAGCATTCTGGCATTCCTTCTCCGAAGATTGATTTATTTGATTTCTTGGCAGTTCATGATACTTTCAATATTCATCTCCTGCACTATAATTCAAGTAAGTCGATTATTCTTCAGTCTATCTGAATCAGTGCCTAATTTTCACACACATATTAAGTTATTGGAAATACCATGACTTGGGGTAGGTGTGTGCACCTTAGTCCTCAAAATGACATCCGTGTTCTTCAGCACTTATAAGAAGCCTCGTAGGGCAGATTTAGCCAATGCAATGCATTCTTCGATCTCTTGACTGCTGCTTCATGAGCAGTGATTGTGGATCCAAGCAAGATGAAATCTTTGACAACTTTGATATTTTTCTCTATTTATCATGATATTACCTAGTGTTTCAGGTGTAAGGATTTGGGTTTCTTTACATGGAGTTATAATCTATACTGAAGACTGAAATCCTTGATCTCCATTAGAAAGTGCTCATCATGTTCAGTAAGCAAGGTTGTTTTATCTGTCTATTGCAGGTTGTTAACAGATGTTTGTCCAATCCTGATGCTGAGTTCCTGGTCTAATTACACTCCAGTGATCATCTAGGTAGTGTTTGGATGAATTAATTCTGCATCTGCTTTCACTGGGAAACCTACAAAGTCCTGTTTTAATGCAACCATCTTCATATATCCAATCCAACAGCAGGCACATCAAATGATTTTGAATTAAGAAACAAAAATACTAAAAGTATATACTGATCCTCTAATAAAACTATAGAAGAATTTAATTATCATATTATATTCATGCCATAAATTGGTTTTAGTTATAGCAGTGCTTACCATCCACCAGAGAATAAACAATGAAAAATTATTTTCCCACCTCAGTCCCATTTCCAGATAGGTTAATCTCCCTCCCCTAACCTTTTACTCTTAGCATTAAATGTTGTATCTCAGAACCCTTATACAATTAATCATTTTACACACTTTGCCCATATCCTTGGGATATATAATATAGAATATATATCAATGCACAATGATGTCAAAAATATGGCACTTTGGTCTAAAGAACACAGAGGTGAAGTATTTGCTCTTTTCATACAACCCTACAGTATCTAGTGTTGTGCCTGTCACAGAAAAAGTACTTAAGAAGTGCATATGGAATAGATGTGTTGTGGACACAGAAACTATTGATCTTGGTGAATCCAGATCTGTGATTTTAATTATATTTTGTATAAACGCTATCACCCATTGGATCATCTTTCTCTGGGATGGGTATGGAAAGGGATATCTTCTAGTGGCATGGCTAGGTAGTTGTCTTCAAAATGTCTTGGCATCATGAGTAAGCATCTCCATCACTGCATCTACTTGTTGAAATACCTACTGCATCAATTTTTGGAGCCTAGTTTTTTGTTTTGCCAATGTCTTCAGTGTAACTTAGAAGTCTTCCTTTAGTACCATGAGTTCTTGATCCTACACTACCTTCTGCAAGGTGTGAACATCAACCAATTCTTTATGGCACAGTGACTCTATGTATTCTTTCAAACATCTTTTTTTTTTTTTAGGGATAAAATAGATTTTTTGCCCCAATAGTTTTATTGGTATATAATTTAGACATCATACCATTGAATAGTTCAATCATATAAAGGGGGTACAATCACCACCGCATCAATTTTAGAGCCTCCCATCCCTTCCACCATGGTTAAATCACCTTAAAATGAGTTGTATAATCACAATCAGTTCTACTGCTCCCTCCCAACTTCCATCATCATTATTTGACCCAAAGATCTCCTTTCCCTCCCTATGCTCCCACCTGCACTCCTACAATATCTATAACCCCTTGTATCAATTATTCTCATTATGCATCCACTCCTGTGCTTTACAGCTGGGATACCCAATAGAAAACAATTAAAAACAAATCACACTAAGGTGGTATGAAGAAGATCGTATTAGTATAAAGACAAAAGTACATATAATGTGTAAGAAGGAAAAGACCCCCATTAACATTCAAAAAGCCAGTGAAGAAATTTCTGCAATGGAGTAACTAAGAGATACCTGCACCCAGTACACATTCAGATTGTGTCTTCAGGGAGGTCAACTGGCAAAGCATTGAGTTTGATCCAGCATAATCAAGATAACAATGGTCTTTGCCTGATAGTCAGGCTTTTGGGAACTCTTGCTTTTGGCTAGAGAAAATGTGCCAGTAGCCCTGTCTGACTGGATACTCTGCAGATGGGTTTTGGGCTCCTTCTGTCCTGCATAGCCTACTACAAATTGGGTGTTCATAATTTTAGCTCTGCTACTTTCTCTTTGCCATATTTTAATTTTGTAATTGTCACCTTTAGATCAAACAAGATTTTGTGCTTCTTCTGTGTGGACTTAGTTGACTCCCTGCTTAAATGGCTGCTTGTTTGAATATTAGCCTTTAAGATACCAGGCACTATTCTGATTGATAGCTGGGCACCACCTACTTTCTTCACCACACTTTGCTGTAGCACCCTTATCTTCAGTGATCATTTCATGAACATAAGTACTGAGCAGGACCATGATTTGATGTAAGAACTAATCATAAGTTGGAGCTAGGATTTAGTGCAAGCCCAGAACTCATTTTCTTTTTGTTTTAATTTGTTGTGACTTGGGAGTTAATATATATGTCATATCATTCTATAGTTCAATCATGTCAAATATAATTGCACTATTGATTCCCTAATCAGCCTCCAAACCTTCTTTCTTTGCTTGTGCTTCTTGATGTCATCTCTTTCCTATCTCCCTCGCCCCTCTATATTGTCCCTCCCAAACCTTTGCTATACATTTCTTTCCCTATAGGCTCAATATCCCTGGGCTTCATTTACAAAAACAAAACAACCCAAAGAAACAATAACAAAGCTTCAAGAGGGTGATCCCCAATAACAGGGACCTCTGAGATACATTCTAATATACATAAGCATAAGCAAAATGTAACAGAATGTCCATCACTGGATTGTCAGAATAGTATGTATCTTAATATGGCACACAGAGCATTGATGTATCAAGACCTTGTTTGTCCACCAACCAACAGTAAACAGTTCTTGGCACAGCTGTCTTCTGCTTCCTCGGAGACCATATATTTTCTGGCTTATGCCCTCAGGTTGAGAAATGTTGAGCATGTTCTTTTTAGTTCTCAAACTCCAGGCTGTGTGTTTCCTTACAATAGTTGGACTTATCTTCTCCAGCCACCTTTTTAAAGCATATTGCATGCATTCTTTTTAACCATTTGCACTATGTAGAATTTTTTAAAAGGTAGTTGCATATCTGTATGCTTTATAGAAATGCATTTTAAGGGAGATATAACATGGAATATAATTGACATATCATGATTTAGGTAGTCTGTCCCCTTTCAAAACAGTGTAGTTTATTTTTATCCTTTGGTTTAATATATAATTTTTTTGCACAATATCTTCATGGACATGCGTGACTCTTGCTGTAGGATGCATCTCCAAATGTTGAGTGGCTAAGTCATTGGTACACTCGCTCTCTCTCTTTTTTAACTCCATAGATATTTCTTATGAAATGTAATGTATAAATTTGTACACTTCCAACAATGTGAGAGTTTTCCTTAAAAAACACAGGGTATTATCAAACTCTTTGATTAAAAAAATTGCCAATCAGATGGAGAAAAAGTAGTTTATTTTTCATTACACGTTTAATTGAGCATATTTTTTCTATACAGATTAAAGTTATTTGTACTTCTTTTAGAGTTATTTCTCTGCTCAATGGCCTTGGAGCCCAGTTGACTGTCTCTTTGTCTAACTAGTTTGAAGTGCTCTTCATATATGTATTTAGGCCCCTTATTCCTTTTACTCAATATAAATTAAACAGGGATCATAATTGGACCAGTAGACAGCATCATAATAAATAGAGAAAGTATTAAAATTGTCCAGGATTTAATTTTATTTGTATCTACAATCAGTGTTCATGGAAGCAGTTATTAAACAATGAATTATAAATTAAGATATCAAACAATGAATTGTATTAGGCAAATCTGCTCCATAAGATGTCTTTAAAATGTTGAAGAGTGAGGATGTCACTTTGAGGCCCAAGGAATGCCTTACCCAAGCCATGGCACCTTCACTCACTTCACACGCATGTGAAAGCCTGACAGTGAATAAAGAAGATGTGGTCTTGTCGATGCATATTGAAAGTACCCTGGACTTTCAAAAGAATAAACAAACCTGTCTTGGAAGAAGTCCAGCCAGAATGCTCATTAGAAACAAGGATGATGAGACTTTATCTCAGGTAATTCAGACATATTATAAGGAGAGACCAGTCCCTAAAATAATATAACATACTATGTAAAGTTGAAAGTTACTGAAAAAGAAGAAACCCATCAGCAAGATGGATTAACACAGTAGGTCCAGGTAATATTTGGTTTGGTTGTACACAGGGTTACTGTGAGTTTGGACAAGTTATACTTTCATATAGTGTCCTTTGATCCAAAGCTATATCCGAATAGTACAAATTACAGGAACTTGGAATTTTCCCCAAGTATCATTTCACCTTTATTAGAAACTGAATAGCAGGCAGTCGCAATTTGTTATCTTACAAGGGGGCCAGATATCAGAGTTCCTGCACAATAACTTAGGAGCTCTGATAGTGCAGTGGGCTATGTATTTGACTGCTAACCATAAGGCCAACTACTGCTGGACAAGGGAAAGATGAAACTTTCTGCTCCCCTAAAGGTTTACGGCCTCGGGAACTCTCAAGAGAAGTTCTCCTCTAGCCTACAAGGTCACTGTGGGTCGTAATGGACTGACTGGTAGTGAGTTAGGTACAATAAACAGAAATTCAATCTTCTGAAACCCCAAATAGGTCTGTTAGAGTTCAAACTCCTTTACCGAAATTAAAATGTTCCAGGCTTGTTATAACTTCTCCCTCCACCGGTGCATAGAAACTCTTCAAAGAAAACTTAGAATAGTTCTTATAAAGAAGCTGGCGTCAACCTTACCTCTGAAATATTTAACATGAATTGTATATTGACTTCTATATATAACAATGTGTTCTGAAATATGTTATATAATCAGAAGGAGAAAAATTTAGATCTTCAAAATATTCATGCAAATTGCTGTGAAGTCTGACATTTTCAATACTCTAAATTGCCCTCACACCTTCCATATCTGTGCATTTTAGAGTTTCTTTTATATTTTCCACTCTCCTCATGCTGTGATCTGGCTTTGCAGGATTCACCTTGCAGTCTGTGCATATATTTTACAGTCTCCCTTATCAAAAAGAACAGTCTGCTGCAATCTCATTGATTCTAACTCATAGTGACTTTATAGGACAGAGAAGAAGTGGCCCTTTGGGCTTCCGAGCCTTTACGCTTTCAAAGGCTTCAGAGTGACTTGTGGGTTCTTCCACAAGCTGCTGTAAGATTGGCAGCTCAATATGTAACCAACCAGCCAATGGGGCTCCATCCACAGCTTCCTTGGAAGTCTCCAAATACCCAATTATTTCTCAATAATTTCTTACCTTTTAAAATCTTATCCTGTAATCCGTAGATCTGTGTAAAACCAGGATGATGAATCTATAGATTTGAATAATTTAATAGCTGAAAATACAGAGGAACACCCTATCTAAGACACTAGAGCTAACGCAGTCTGTCCATGCGATTTTCTGAATCAGTGCCCCCAAATAGCCCCAAGGGCAGATCTAAAAACCCAAACATCAATTGAGAATGTTGTTGTTGTTGGGCTGTGTCCTCAAGCACAATTACAAATGAGCAAAACTGCAGTAAGATACTATCTCACCTCTGATAAAATAGCACTGATCTATCTATCTATCTCTATTTCTATATCTTTATCTCTAGCTCTATCATCTATATCTAACTGATATATTCATGTGTATATGTAATATATGATATATAAATACATAGCTAAATATATATGTACTTATAGAGAGATATATAAAATAAGATCAATTCTGTTTAAGGGAAGTCATTCATCCTCAATCCTATTTTGAGCATCTTCTAACCTGAGAGACTCATCAGATAATATCTCAATATTCATAAACTTTTCAGTGGTTCATTTTTCAGAAGTGTCTCTTCTTAGACCGTTCTTCGTCTAAAAGTTCTGAGAAACATTCCCATCATGTTGACTCTGCTGGTATTTGAAATACCTATAGCTTAGCTTCCAACATCAGAGAAAGTCACCACAGTTAGACAAACTCACAAATGAGTTATGGCTTTGAGCCATTACACATGTATATAGCAAGCATTCTACCTTTACTTAAAAGTTTCTATATCCCTGCCTACCCTCTGTTGTTGTCATTTCAGGGTAATTCCTCCAGTGTTGGGCATGATTTCATCCCTTTCCTTCTATTAAATTTTCAATATTTATCTTTTTCTTTCTTTCAGAATTTATCTTTTGGTTTATTTCATTCTTTGTTATTATTTTAAAATATTCTATTCTGTTCTCTCATACATCTTTCCTACTTAAAACACACATGCACCAAACAAAATAAGATATCTTCTTGGCCTGTTTCTCCTTTTTCATTAATAGCAAAGTTCTTCAAAACTGAAGAAAATACTCATACCTGCTTAAAGCCTGTACATCTAACATACAGAAAAAAAAAAGAAACAAAAACCAGAACATTTAAAGAAAAAATATAATTACTGAATTAATAACTCAAACAAAAATTACATATTACCTATTATTTTGTCTGAGTGTGGTTTAGTTTAAATCAAAATACATTTAATGTATCTTAAACATAACATTATATTTCTAAAGTATGCTATTGTTTCAATGTCTGCCAAAGTCTATAAAATGTGTGGACTGTATTTTATTTAACAAGCCTTCTTTTGTTGAACCTGTAATTTGTTTCCAGTTTCATAGTTATATAAATAATAATGCAATTTATCTTAAAATTAAATCTTAGTTTGCATCAACAATTATTTCCTTATGATGGCTTCCTAAAAGTGAAGTTCTGGGGTAGAATGTGAACTTACTTAAGGTTCTTGTTATGTACTGCCAAAATACGTTCCAGAACGTATGTACCAATTTATAACTTAGCATTTGTTTATGAGACTACCATTGCACTGTTTTAATATGATTCTTTAATAGTTTCTAGCTCAGGCATTTCTGTTACTATTATAGTTACAATTGTAGTTAAACCATGATACAAGTCAACAAATATTGTTACAAAAATTATAGTTCATACAAGCATGAGTTTATTTCAAGCAAAAGTTGTTTAAATAAGTCTCTGCCATCAGTGGGTGACTTCAGACAAGTTTTCACTGTAAAACATTCATCTTAGTATTATTATGAATCCTTCAGATAAAAATGCCAATCAAGAGTGGCTTCTGACTAGATCTGATTGGCCACTTAAATTCAAGGCAAAGAGATCAGCTTACAAGGTTATTCTGATAGTTAGGTTTATTGTGCCAACCTGGCCAATAGGAACATGTTGGATTAATCAGGTCACAATTTGATTGGAGGGTAAAGAGATAAATGGCTCTGCAAGACCTGCCCCCCTCTCTCTTGCTCTCTGGTGATCAGACCAGCATGCTGCTGCTTTAGCTAGTTCTCTGCCTCAATCTGTGTGTTACACTACATATGGGCCAAGCCAACCTGTGGATTGTGTCACAAGATCTTGAGGCTCCTTTGAGACCGGCTTTGCCATGCTGCTGGTGCATACATTGCTTGAGCTTGAGGCTGGTGTATCTGGTCGCCTTATATTGCTTGAGCTCGATATCCCATCCCTGCCTGCTTCACTAAACTCCAGAGCTAATGACTGGTGTTGACCCACCCTGCTGTTTGCTGTCTGTTGGCAGACTCTGCCTGCCTTATCCGAGGGAGGACTCTGCTGTCTGCTTCTTTGACCTTGGACCAAGAAGCCCACATGAGTTGGAGGAGTTCCGGGATACTAACTCTTCCATGAAAGTGAGCTGAACTGAGCCCTCTGTACTTCTGTATGGACTAATTGGCTGTTATATTCCTTCTCACTATATAAACCTATCCTCTTAAATATGTAATTGTAAGTGTCCTGGTTTTGTTTCTCTAGAGAACTCTGCCTAACACAGTTATGGAAATTGTTTTCTGAGATGGCACAAGGCTAATCTTGATAGGTTGGATTTTTTTTCTCAGAGGACGACACAGGATGATCATGGGGGTTCATTAGGACAATGTTTTCAGAAAATGGAAAACTACATCAGTGTGAAAGAGGGCAGGAAAGTTGTGCAAAGAAGTCTAGTCCGTCACAACAATGCACCTGTTCATTTTTTAAGAACAGGAAGTGCTGTGCTTTGAGAATTTTCTTAGGAATCATGACCTCATTCACCCTACAATCCTGACCTTGCCCTTCAGGCTTTAATTTATTCTCAAAACTCAGAGAATATTTTAAAAGAACACGATTGGGGTCCCCGGAGAAAGGCTAAAGCAGCCATGTAGACACGGTGTAAATCAAAGGGCTCAATTCTTTGAAACCCCACCTCAGAAGCACATAGACTATGTGCAGAATATATTGAAAAGCAGTAGCTTCACATGTGCATATTTTTATTTTAATATGGCTTCTGTAATTCTCTAACTTTAAAAAAATTATTCTCATGCCTCATAATCGGTCATTTCTGACATAAAAGAGATTTCTAGATTTGAGGATAATCCATTGTCATCAAGTTGATGCTTACGCATAGACACATAACACCTGGTTCAGGCTTTCTGCGGTGGTAAATCTCTATAGATGCAGCAAACCTCACCTCTAAGACAATTTAGATGGGCTTACCAATGAAAACAGAGCAATAAATTCATTCTGTGAGCTTTACATTTACTAAAAATGCACTGTCAAGGTCTTGCAGAAGCCCCTCGAAAGGGTGAACATTCCTAATACAGTGAAGCGGACTCATCTCTCAGGGAGCCAACAGAACAGAAGCGAACAGTCCCATAGGCTTTGTAAGACTAAAATCTGTATGGAAAAAGAATGTCTCCTCTTTCTCCCACAGAGTGGGCTGGAGAATTTGAACCACTACCATCCTTGCTATTAACATACCTACACTTACCTGACCACCAGCAGGACACTGATATGAAATTTAAGGAATCATGTGGCATAGTGATTAAATAACCAAGCTTCTACCCCAAAGCTGCTAATATTAATGCCTCTGATAATAAAAATACATTAGTGGTTCTAAGGGAGAAGACTATGGCTTTCGGGTATGGGATTGAACAACAGCATTTTATGTGAATGGATATACTGGAATGTGCAAGGTATGTCAATAAAAATAATATATTAAAAATATATTCCAACCAAGAATCATTATGAAACAGTTTACTCTGCCCTATAGTCTCACTTAACACCAAGGATAAGGTGTCATTTAATCAAGATGCAATCAACTTAACAGCAGTGTTTTGATTTGGGTATATGGGTTAGGCAGGGCTCTTTAGAGAAACAAAACCAGGACTCTTATGGATACACACACACAAACACACACACACGGATATGATTATATAGCAAGAAGGAATATAGGGCTCAGTTCAACTCACTTTCATGGAACAGTCAATATACTGGAAGTCCTTCAACTCACTTGGGCTGCTGATCCAAGGTCAAGGAAGCAGACAGTGGAGTGTTCCCTCAGGAAAGACAGGTAGTCTGCCCTGCAAGCAGCAGACAACACAGTGAGTTAGCAAGAGCGTAAGTAGCACAGGAGCTTATCAAAGCAGGCCCTCATGGGATCTAGAACCCAAACGATGCAAGGTGACAGGATCCACCATCCTCAGGCTCAAGTGATGTATGCACCAGCAGCATGGCAGAGCAGGTCTCAAAGGAGCCTTAAGCTCTGGTGATATGATTCACATGGCTTGCCCACAGGTAGTGCAGCCTACTAGCCCAAGCAGCAGTATGCTGGTCTGATCACCAGGGAAGAAGAGAAAGATGGGATGCCAGCCATCTTTATTTATCTCGGCCGCCCTCCAATCAAGCTGCAACCTGATTAAACTCTGCCCACATGTTCCTATTGGCCTAGTTGGCCCAATAAACCTGTCACAGTATGGAATATAAAATTTATGGTGATTATTGGTGAAAAATGGAGCTGCTCTACCATGTCTTGTAGAGTCATTTTGAATTGGTATGGACTTGATGGCAATGACTTTGTTGTTGTATTGTTTCTTTGTCTGTTTGGTTTTATATTACCCATAATTGTACAATGGGTTAAGCATTTAGGCTGCTAACTGATAGGTCGTATGTTCAAAGCCACTAGTTACTCCATGGGAGAAGCATGAGGGAGTAAGCGTCCATAAGTATTGTAACCTTGGAAACCCCATGGGGCAGTTCTATTCTGTCTTACAGGGTTGCTGTGTGTCAGAGTGGACTTGAAAGCACTGAGAATGCGCTGCCTTTCTGGGGAATATTTAAAGCGCACTGTTAGAAATCGTACTGAAGTTTACAGCATGAATTTATTCAGTTCTCACTGCAAACCTATCTAAATTGACTTGTATTTCTTCTTTATCCTTTCTTTTTGTTGTTGTTATGCACATTTTCATAAACTATATTAAGTCTAACTTTGGAATTAAATAGGACATGAACAAATCCAACCCTTTTTTAGATTCTAAATTCTTTTATCCTCAATCATTTTTCATCACAAAACATATCACCCTTCTTGATTTTAATATTTCCTATCTCAATCCTTTATCCCACCAACAACCTATATTGAACTTGTTTTATGAATGAACAAAGATAGAATTAGTTTACGTTTTTCTAGTTTTTTTGTTTGTTTTAAGAATAAACTTTTAATCTATTTGGTTTATGTGCAAGAGAATAATCATATTTCTGTTGCTTTAAAGTTACCCATTTTGTTCAAATAATTATTAAATTATTCATCTCCGTACTGATTAGTGATCCTTCTTGTGTTTTATACTAAACTCATAGACATGCATATAATAATACATGCTTGGAAAATCTCACCACATTATTCTTTAAAAACTAAAAACAAATTGTTTTTCTGCCTTACTATTATTCAAGTCTAACCTTAGATTCAATTAACTATGTATTTTTGTTCTTGTAAAGGAGAATTTAAAGTTAATGAAATTTTCTGCAAACTTTTTGAAGTCACTTCATGCGGTGTGTATATATTTACGTACACATAAATATACTTATGTATATTTAATAAGCTGAGTGCTCAACATTTTATGGGATTTACAATAACATTCCATTTATAAATTTGGGGGGATCGCATTAAATCAGTGATTTCCAGGATCCCTGGTGGCATAGTGGTTATCCATTAGACTAGTATTCAAAAGCTCAGCAGTTCCAATCCACTAGCCACTCCCCAGGAGAAAGAGGCCGCTTTCTGCTCCTGTTAAGATAAGTGACAGGCACACACGTGGGTTGAGCCCCTGGTAAATGCTTGCTGACCATGGACCAGGGCAGTGAATGGCCTTGCTAACATGCAGAAGGCAGGGGAAAGTGGATTGTTGCAGATGCAGTTAGGCTAAAAGGATCTCCCTATCATTTGATCGCCCTTTTGACCCATTTAAATTTGTTCTAGTTTTTAATATTTTTGGCTTTCTTTTTGATTGAGGTTTGTGTCTCTTTTACTTCGTTGTTAAATTTTGTTCATTTTTCTATATATGAAATCCAGGATAGTTGAATCTATAGCGACATTAGCTGGGTTAGTGTTTCCTTGAAGGCACGGAAGGGGCAGTTGGGGGGAAATTGGGAGATAATAATGATGAGTACAAAAATGTTGTAAAACTGACTGTGGTGATGATTGTACAAATTCTGGATTTGGTTGAAATATTGAATTGTATGATATGTGAATTATTTGTCAATGAAACTGTTGGAAATTTTTTAAAAGAGGAAATGTGGGGAAAGGAAAGTGGGAGACAGGGAAAGTGGGAAAAGTGATGTCATAATGTGGGGATGGAAGTCAATAACATGAAACAGGATGTGCATAAACTGTTGAATGGAAAATGGATTTGCTCTGCAAATCTACACCGTTCACAATAAGAATTGTTTAAAAAATTACAGTCTTAGAAACAGTGCCTTTCTACCCTAGTCTATAGGGTCTCTGTGAGTCAGAATTTAGTCCCTCTTTGCCGTGAGTGTTTTGTTTTCCTTTCCATATGCTTGTCATTTATCACATTCTTTTTTAAAGATCATTTTATTAGGGGTTCATACAACTCTTATTACAATCCATACATACATCAATTGTGTAAAACGCATTTTGTATCACATTCTTACTAAGTGTGTCTAAATTTTCTGTTACGTGTTCCTATTTTAATTATCCATGTCAATGAATTATTGCGTGAGTTAAGAAAGGAAGAAAACTACAGACAGGAGGTGGAAGGCAATTAGGTGCTAGTGCACAGCTAGCTAACTCTTGTAGAGATGCTCTTTCCACAGGTGACAGGCTCTTTTCATTTACTTAAATTCCTGACACTTCCTGGAATATCTTACCACTGACAACTAGCCTTTCTTACACCAGAGCTACCCCACCACACAGTTTAGACATCGCTATCACAGAGCTTGTCAGTGCGTTAGCAAGCAGGTTAACACGCAAAGCCAAACACTTGAATCTGCAATAGCAACATTCATAGGAGTTTGGTCCAGGAATGGCTTTTGCCTTTAAACAGTGGTTCTCAACCTGTGGGTCGTGACCCTTTTGGGGGACGAATGACACTTTCACCCAATTCATAACGGTAGCAAAATGACAGTGATGAAGTAGCAAGGAAAATTATTTTATGGTCGGGGGGTCACCACAACATGAGGAACTGTATTAAAGGGTTGTGGCATTAGGAAGGTTGAGAACCACTGCTTTAACACACAGTAAAAGTAAAAATGAATATGAGTGGCATTTGTTTACTACTTATTATTTATAATTACTGTAGGGAATAAAGCACTTATGATACCCCCCCAAAAGATATCAACACTCATGGGACCAAGAGTCAAGAAATAAAATGATGTAAGCCATTGGATGGCTCTGCTGCACAAGGCGCCTTTGAGGACTAAGGTGTGTTGGACTCAAACCCTGTCTTCTAACGGCCACGTATGCATATGAAAACTGGACAATGCAGAAAGAGGATGGAAATAGAATGGATACCTTTACCCTAGGATGTTGGCAAAGAATATTGAAAGAATCCTGGATGACCAGAGAAACAACCAAAGGTGCCTCAGAAGACGTAAAGCCAATACACTCCTTAGAAGCAAGGATAGCGAGGCTTCACCTCACCTACTTCAGACAGGTGAGAAGGAGACACCAGTCTCTGGATAAGGACAATGTGGCTGGTAGAGGATCTCCAAAAGAGGGAGCACCTCGGCTAGATGAACTGACACAGCAGCTGTAGCAGTCCTTGTGAGGATGGCGCAGGACGGGAGCGCTGTGTTCTGTGGTGGGCGTGCGTTGCTCTGTAGTCCTGTCTGACTCAGAGTGGGCTAATCAGCACCTAACGATAACAATAGCACCACAGAAATAATGTTTAACCTTCCACAATCAGTCCCTATTGTCATTTACTCAGCCCTATGTCTCAATTTAATCTGTTATTTAACTTGCCCACTAAAGTTTTTTTATTTTAAAGACTAGAGCTTTTGTTTTATGTTAAATTAATTTTTTTCTTAAAATCAACTACCTTTTCCTTATAATGTTACATTTTTCTTCATAATCTGTCTTTTATGTATTTATTTTTTCAGCAGGGGAACAAATGTATTTGCCTTTTCTTTCTTTCTTCTTTTTTAAAAAAATCATTTTATTCGGAGCTCATACAACTCTTATGACAATCCACGCATACGTCCATTGTGCCAAGCACATTTGTACATTTGTTGCCATCATCATTCTCAAAAGGTTTTCTTCCTACTTGAGCCCTTGGTATCAGCTCCTCATGTTTCCCCTCCCTCTCCCACCTTCCTTTTCAACACTCTTAAAGATGTCTTGATGGATTTCTGGTGGTGTAGTGGTTATGCGTTGGGCTGCCATTCATCTGGTCGGAAGTTCA
>NW_022103904.1:7566247-7573591 GCF_000313985.2 Echinops telfairi
ACTTTTATTTATTTCATTCTTTTATATGTTCCAGCAGCTCTGGTGCAGTGGTAACATGTCGTGTAACCACGTGTCACGTAACCTCGAGGTCCACAGTTTGAAACCACCAGGTGCTTTCCGGAGGAAGAGTGGACTTTCTACTCTCATAACGCAGTATCAGAAACATGCAGGAGCAGTTCTACCCATTCTTACAGGGTCACTCTCCCCTGTCCCCTGTCCTTTTGACTCGGAGGCACTGACTTACAGGATGCTTCCAATATCCTCAGTTCAATTTCAAGTGACGAGCTTCTTTATCAGAAATTGTCAAGAGGTATTTGGACCCATCTAAAATTCATAATCGTTATTCTGGCATCTGAATGTTAATAGCAGTGAAATCTTTAGATTTTATCCTCATAGAAACATGTTTGAATAGGCTCCACTTGTGATCTGAGATTGCTCTTACCAATTGACACTCAAAAAATGAGTTTCATTTTAATTGGTCATAAGCATGTGAGGTCTGACTTGAATAAATCAATTTAAAATATTTCAAAGCTTGCAAATGCTGTGTCTTGTCACAATGAAACCCAAAATTTTGTCTAATACATCAGCCCTAAGGAGGCTATTTCTTTTATGACCATTGTTTTCCTGTGTAGGAAAAATATTGAAATGAAAAGATTACATGCAAGCAAATGATTTTAAGTGAAGTTAAACATGTCATCAACTTTTGCTATATCTAATAAATATGTAACTTAAGACACTATCCCAAAAGAAGAAAATGAAAGATGCGTTTGAGTAATTTCAATTTGTCCAAGAAATATTATGTATAAGTTAAAGGGGAAAAATTATGCTAAGGATAACCAATCAGTTACAGAAGAAAATTCTATTTAGTTTTACTATAAACATTAAATACCCCGGAAAAGTATTTGAAATTGTGATGGCCAAAGCTTTTTTTTCAGACCAGTCTCTATTGGGTAATGCTTGGTTTATGAGGGAGTAAAAATGCTCAGCAAACTGCTAGATAGCTTTAGTACCAAGTTTTCCAGGAAAATGAAAACTACAGTCTAGTCTTTCCATCTCAGATGACCACAAGCACAGGAAATTTATTTCAAAATGTCCTTGTTTCGATAGGAGATAAAAGATGCAGTATTAATAGCAAACCTATTCAATCTTAACAGTTTCAAGAGAAGACAGCAATTGAACAGCAGTCAAATGCCAGAAGATTCTGAAAAAGACATATGGTGTTGTGTCAAATGCTACAGAACTGAAGATTGAATTCTTTCAGTTCAATCGGAATGCCAAAAAAGACAGCTTCTAAATGTAAGCGAATTATGTATCATCTATTAGGAGATGGCTGGGAAATAACTAGCAAGGTCAAGACTTTTACGTGGGATATTTCCAGAGATCCAGTCTAGTATAACAAAACATGAGTGAGTACACTTGGAAATGTATCTATTCTAAAAAGTTCTATTTTTAAAAAAAGTAATAGGAAGATATCACACCAGAAATCTTCCCTAAAATGTTGAAGAAAAACAATTGAGCCTTTTGGCAACGATGCATTTCTGCCATTTAACCATTCTATGCTAGAAGCATAGAACTCCCGAGAAGACAAAGGCAGAGCAGTAAAGTCCTGGCTGTCTAGCTTACAACCCTGCACTGAAATGGGAGATGGGGGCACCAGGGACGCTGACTGTCAAAAGTAGGACTAGATTAAGAGCAGAAGGTATGAGCTCAGACGATAGTACCAGACTGAGTTGGAAATCCCAGCTTCTCCTTGTGAGGCATTTGGTAGTATATGTAATAAAACAACAACCAACCAAGAGCCAACATTTATGTATCACTTGCTGTGTGCCAGGTCCTTCTCCAGGTTTCTCTCATGTAGCAATCACAACAAGCCCGCAACTGATAAGGAATTAAATCCAGGATCCTTTTCCAAAATAGTCTGGCTCCAGGAAACCCGGCATCATCACCTCCTTGCAACTTGGCCCTTCTTTAATCTCTGAGAAGCCAGGAGGGGGTGTGACCCGGAGCAAGTCACAGAACCTCTCTGGGCCTGATAGGCCAAAGTAGAATGGACAGTAATAGCACACATCTCATAAAACCTCTATGAGGTTCTAATAAACTCATGCACACGTTCAGAACAAAAGCTGACACGTAGTAATCCACAAAAAGATCATGAGTATTTTCACCAGTCATACTGTTTAGCTCTACCACATTTCTTATGGCCTCTGCAATTTATTATTACTGATGATATCACATTAAGCATCATAGTGAAATCTCACATAAGCCTAAGTTTACTGCCTTTGCTATTAACCTCGACCACCCTCGTGTTTCTTCTCTCCCTTTTTAAGTCGCCTCTAGGAGTCACAGGGGGCATCTCCCATGTACTCGCCAACGAACCTCTGATAGCTTCCATCTGGTCCCATAGGCAATGCCCAGATATTTATGGATGAAGAAAGAATGGCCCCTGGTAGTACCTCCTAGGGCTTACAAAGCTACAGACTATCAAAGACTAAGAACTGCATTCAGAACAGAAAGAGAGAACTTGTTTGTTCTCTCTCCTGCACCTCTCTGTGTCACACTGGCTCTTAATTGGTCACATTTAGTTCTTGGGAGGAAAACATCTCTCTCAGTGTCTGTCTGCTGTGTGCCTCCGTGAGGCTTAGGCCAAGTCCTTGTCACTGACCTGGGAAACAGACACCATCTGCTCGGCTGGGAGCTTGGCTAAAGAAGCCTGGAAGAAGCAAATACTGAGATAGTGTCCGAAACCTGTGCGTTTAAAATCGGATGACCAACTCACACAATTTGCCTGGGATTTCCCTGGTTTCAGGTCGGACAGTTATAGGTCTTGGGGGGCAAACAATTTTGGATGGCTTTGATGACATAGTCCACTAGCTTAGAGGACCAGACTGGCCCAGCTGGACTAGTGGCTGGTACGAGAACCTCGTGGGTGTTGGATAAGATCCTGAGACATGCACCCTGGTTTATTCCTTACCAAAATGTTTGTTGTGGTATAGACATGTGCTTTATCTCAATGTGCAGTGTGAGAGCAGTAATACTATTCCATCTGGCTCATACGAATCAAACTTACTTGAAATGTACTTTCTCAACACTCCCTCCCCCCTACACATTTCTATCTCTATCTGTTTTCTGAGAATTCCCCATTCTTGGCTTCCTTTAACAATGTCCAGAGAGCAGCCTGGTGTGTGTGTGTGGCCTCACAGTGTCCCGTATTGCTGTTAATTGGGGGCCTGTGGTTTATTCCCTCTGTATCATTTCAGCAGTGTTTCTTTTTTGGCAAGGAAATCTTGCTGCATCCCACATTTCCGATTTCATGAATCTGGACTGGATCCACTGAGCTTCGCTGCTCCTCCCTTTATGCCCTCTCACTCTCTTTTCTTTTCCTTTGATACCTGAGAAACTAGCACTGCTCTGAAGTCAAAAATACCCTGGTTAGATTCAAGGTCAGCTATCCAAAAAAGGTCCTTCGGATTCCTCAAGAGGTTTGAGGCGGGCTTATTGCTCCGCAGCTATTGCCATCAGGTAAGCACCTTTTGTCACCAAGGCATCCCTAGATAGCCTATCCGAGCTTGCCAACTCCTTGACACCCCTCACAGAAGCCCTCTCCTTGTCCATAACAGGAGGGGGTCTACAGTCCAAACCCTAGTCCACCCCATCCACTCCCCACCAGCCTCTCTGCTGCCCAAATCTGGTGTGACAGTGCCCCTTCTATGTTGTAAACTCCCAGTGAAGTTTCTGGGACAAATCACCAGAGTCTTCTGGCTGTAAATTCTTCTCATCCTTGATGGCATCCCTGGTCTCAGGCAGTGCAGGGGGGCGAGACTTCATGCAAAACTATGTTCAGGGACTCGGGCAAGCTGTATCTCCCAATCTGGGGTTCTTAGAGAGGGATGTCAGGCCACAAGAAGGCAAGTTACCCGTCAGTCAGACAGGGCCCTGTGATTTAGCATCGTAGCATTGACCTTTATGAGCAGTTGTTCAGGGACAGCAATCCAGCCTTAGGGACACCATCACCAATGGAGCCTGCACCCCCTTCTGACTCCAAATTGTGACAGAGCTTTGAGTCTCACAGGTGATCACGTCCCAGCACAGATGCTAAGGACAGGCCTTATTCAGAAGGTTGTCACCTCCAGATTCTGCACTCGACGGTCCACTGCTCCACCGCTGAGGTTATGGGTCAAAGGGAGGACACCCCAAAGATTTCAAATACCCCAACCACCCTAGTATCCCTGGTGATTCCCAGCTGAGGAAGAAGGAGACAAAAGGAGCCTGGGAGCTTTGGCTGCCTCTCAGCAGTCAGTTCCAGTGTCCTTAAAGAAAAATGTCAGCTCCTCTCTCCATTACATGTAAAATACCCTCAACCTCATTGTCTTTGAGTTGATTCCAACTCACAGCAAACCTCTATGCCCCCGGGGCTCCATCTCTTATAAAGTGCTATCTGACACCAGGCAGCTTCTAGCCCCTTCTTCTTTCAACCTTTGAATTCTGCTTTTATTCACAGCCTTAGGCCATCCCTCTTCTTAGGGGAATTCCCCTTCCCACCTTCCCTGTGGCTTGAATGGCAGGGCCAGTAGGAGATCCATGAATTTGAACTCCATTCGTTGTATTTTTGTTTCTGGAAGTTTTGTTTGTTTTTTAATGGAAGGTTTCATTGCCTCAAATCCATTCTGGCTCATAGTAACCCTACAGGACAGTGTGGAATTGCCCCGAGAGTTTCCCTGAGTCTGTAATCCTTTTAGGAAGTAGAAAACTGCGGGTATAATACATGTTGCAGAGGAGGTGGAGAGATTGCAACTGGTGGGATTACAGAATTACACAGCCACTTTAGAAACCGGTATGACTCTTCCTTAAACAAACACAAATACAAATTCTTTATGATCCTGCAGTCTCTCGACTTGGTATTTACCCTTAAGAAATAAAGAAGGAAACAGGAACAGGTATATGCATAACCATGTTTACCACAGTCATTTTTGTAATAGCAAAAGGATGGAAACAATCAAAAACCTTGACTGTGGAAGAATGGGCAAAAAATCAAAACCCTCTGGGACATACACACAACAGAATATTATGCATCCTTAAAAAAGTATGAGTCTGTCAAGCATCTGAAGACATGACAAAAAGAGAGGACATTATGCTCATAAAGATGGATAGTTCATGACACTAGTATGTGGGAAAGATGAGACTTTCTACTGTGGTGAAGCGTTCCAATCTCAGAAAGACACCGGGCAATTCTCCCCTGTCCTTCAGCGTTGCTATGAGTGAGGTGTGGGGTATTATTATAAAGGGAAGCAAACAAGCCCAACAACAAAAAGGAAAATAAAAGTTGTCACACAGAAGGAGAAGACTATGTCCACTCCAAGAGTGAGGGAGGGGGGAGGGGATCGGGAAGGACAGGAGGAAGAGGGAGGGTAGGTGAAAAAAAAAAGAAGAAAAAGAAGAACCACATACATAGGGAGTTATTGGGGACATGTCACTATTTTGATGCAATGGGCTGAGTCACTACAAATAGTGTTCATTGTTTCTTTGATAGGTGCTGTATTTCACAAAGAAAAGGGAAAGGTAATACTAAAAGGTAATAAATAAAAATAAATGATTGCTTTAAGCTTAAAAAGAGAAGGTTCCCAGCCTTAAAACCCCTTCAGATTCCTAAAGGCCCTTTACCCATCTGATCTAAACAGTGTTAGGCATGGAGGACAAGTAAAATGGAAACGGATGTACATTAGTTTGTGGTACATGACTAATTTCAAAAGAAACGTTGGCAGCACCATTTCAGAAGAAAGGCCTGGTGATCCACTTCTGAAAACTGAGCCTTGAACATGCGCTTTTCTGTGACGGCCCTGGAGCACCGAGTTGAAACTGACCGCCCGGCTTGGCTTGGTCTGATTATCTTCACAAAAAGACGAGCGCATGCGTTTCAGGCGTCCTTGTCACCCTGAGCTTTTATGATCATCAGCGTAAGGGGCAAATGCATTGGCTGATCGTAATAACCTTGTTTGTTTGTTTTTTTGGGGGGAAGGGGTGTGCATTTTACAGCGCATAGTTTTTCTTCAATACATGTTTGTTTGGCGAATTAAAAATAAATAACATGATATTAATATTATAATTTTTCTCCAGAAAAACAGCTTTTTAATAAAAACCACATCACACAATTTAAAGACAGTTGCTGATGGATATAAGAGAACAATTAATTTTTCTGAAGAACTGCAGATGTTGAAACAAATGTAAGAAGCAGCCAGCATGTGGTTCTTGGACCCATTCCGGGCTCAGGGAAGAACTTGGTTGGCATGGATTTGGCTACAGTGTATATAAAACAGAGACCGATCATAATTTTACATCTCTAATTAGGCCTTTGATTTATTCTCTATCTCTTTCATTTCTTCTTTAAGAAAAATGAGAATAATGTCAACTGTTCCTTCAAGTAAAAGTATTTTTATGTCGTTGGAAAGTAATAAAGGGATTAAGAAAACCATTATAAAGTGACAATGGGTTTCCAAGTTGAGAAGTTTGGAAATCACTCTGCTTGAATTCTACCAGTGGTCTTGCTCTTCTTCCAACATGCCAGGTATGCTCCTGCCTCAAGACCTTTACACATGCTGGTTCTTTGGTGTGGAAAACATTGATTTATTATTTCTGTTTAGCTTACTTTCTTTGATATCTCAGCACTTTCTTTATGCAAACCTTGCTTTAAAGAAATCACAAGCTTGTGGTCATCAAGTAGATTCTGATTATTCATAATGAATAACAGAAACCGAGGACACATAATTTCGAAAATGCTGGCCTTTCCGTTAGCAGGCAAGCAATGTAACTGCTATGCCCCTGGGACACTTTAGATCCCGCTTAGCGCCACGCCCTCTATAAAAACAGAAGCTTCTCCCTCACGTTTACTCCCATAGGCTCTCCATCCCTTTTGTTATTCTGTAATTCCACCCCCATAGCACATGACATTGTGTACGTTTATTGTGATTATTAATTAATCATTTTATTGGGGGGCTCTTATAAGTCTTATAAAAATCCATCATTCAATAGTATTAAGCACACTTGTACACATGTTGCCATTAACATTTCCAAAACATTTTCTTTCTACTTGAGCTCTTCTTTTTTTCCCTCCCTCTCCCACTCTCCCACCCTTGTCCAATTGTATAGTATTATTGTTATTTCATGGTTTACACTGTCCATTGTCTCCTTCCACCCACATTTCTGTTATCCATCCCCTGAGGGGGGCTGCTATATATCCAACCTTGTGATGGGTTTCTCCCTTCCTCTCTCTTCCCTACCCCCCACGCCCACCATCCCCCTACTCATGATATCACTACTCCCACTACTATTCCTGAGGGTTTTTTTAAAAAA
>NW_022103904.1:7575131-7576804 GCF_000313985.2 Echinops telfairi
TGCTCTGTCTTGTTTTTGTGCATGTTGTTGTCTCCTGAGGGTTTTATCTGTCCTGAAATCCATGTGTCTAGAGCTCTTATCTGTACCAATGTCTAGCCAGATTTGTAAGTTAGAACTGGATCGTGGTAGCAGAGTGGAGGGAGCATTCAGGAACTACAGGAATAATGTGTTTCCTGGGTGCTATACTGCACCCTGGTTGAATGGTCCCTTCCTTGTAACCCCTCTGTGGGGGGGTTATCCAATTGTCTACTGATGGGCTTTGGATCTCCACACCAAGTCCCCTCTTTCACCTTGATATAATTATTTGTTTTGGATCTTTTGATACCTGATACCTGATCCTGTCGACACCTCATGATCACACATGTTACTTCCATGTGGGCTTATTTGCCTCCCTGCTAGATGGCTGCTTGTTTAATTTCAAGCATTTAAGACCCCAGACCCTACATCTATTAATAGCCGGGAATCATTCGCTTCCTTCACCACATTTTTTCATGCCCATTTTGTCTTCAGTGATTGTGTCAAGAAGGTGAGTATCAAAGAGGGCCAGGTTATTAGAACAAAAATTCTTGTGTTAATGGAGGCCTTGACTAGAGGCCCAAAGTCCGTCTGCTATCTTAATACTTAACATATAGATATATGTGCATTGGCCTCTATCCCTTTCATTATAAACAAATAGCTCTATTATTATTACTAATTATTATCTATTTCCCTTTACCAAGGAGTCCTGGTAGAATAGTGGCTACACGTTGATCTGCTAACCTCAAGGTAAGTAGTTTGAAACCACCAGTGTGCTCCTTGGGAGAAAGATGAAGCTTTTTAATGCTGTAAAGAGTAACAGTGTTGGTTGGAAACCCACATGGGCAGTCAGACCCGGTCCCCCAGGGCCACTATGAGTCAGAATCACCTCAAAGACTGCGAGTGAGCGTCCCTTTACGTACCTAAAGAATGAATACCTGAACGAGGTTGAAGTGGCAGGGATTTTTTGGGGTACAAACTAGTATTTTAGACTAAAGGCTGATGATATGACCCCCATAGAGTCTAGAACGGGCTCCTATTGCCTTGGGAAAGCTGACTGCTTTACTTCCCAGCCCTGCATTCACTGACATCATGTGGATCATTTGATATTTTATGCCACAGACAATGGCAAAAGCTACAAATTATAACCTCTTTTTTAAACTGAAAATGCATTTTTAAGCATTTTCCAGCATCCCCCTGACATCTGCCTGGAGAAGGTAGTATAAATATATGTATTCATCACATATACTGAGTGTTCTGGAGTTTGATGCTGAAAGGGATTTACTTAGTAGACAAATTAACAATTCAATCTACCTGAGTGGAAGAGGACACCAGGATGAAAGGTGAACTTGATAAAATAGATGACAAGCACAAAATCTGGATCTAAGGAAAATTTAATTTAATTTAGTAGGATGGATTCAAACTGTATAAAATCATTGTCCACAACTGAGCAGTGTATATTACATATTTACAAAAGCATTACAAGCAAAAGATTTAAAATATCCAAGAGCACAACCTCTCAATATTGAGTGGATTCCTATTCATGGTTACCCTACCTAAGGTTACTACTACCCCTAGGAACCCTACACAAGGTTACTACTACCCATAGTAACCCTACAAAAGGTTACTACTACCCATAGCAACCCTATCTAAGGTTA
>NW_022103904.1:7577733-7579591 GCF_000313985.2 Echinops telfairi
ACATACGGTCTCCAATTTGAAATCTTCCCTAATATTTAGTACTTCGGGAATAAAGAGAAAGGATATTTTCCATTCTTTAAACATTTATAATCTATTTACAAGAAGCAAGAAAGAAAAGAAGTGATATAGTGATGTAGAGAAATGCACTGTACAGCGTATGGTATCCATAAAGAGAATCACAACTGTCCCCTGGCTCTGGAAACATGATATTAGTGGTAGAATCATCTGATATTTTCTTCACAGACCTGCTGAGCCCATCATCTTACAATCCAGGAGATTAGATTGATTTTCTTATTTTTAAGTTGTGGTATCAGGTCATAAGTAGTTTTAAGGACAGAAATGTAGACTATCTCTCTGAAGTGTTCATTTATCCCTCTTCAGTCCACTTCATTTCTCATAGCTGGCCTTCACAAACATGCTTGGTGCATGCTTCAGGTTAATGTTTTGAGTTCATAAAGGCATGCTTTTTTGTTTGTTGCATATTTTTATTGTTGTTTTTAGCTGGCATGGAGTCCATCCCGGACACATGGAGATGCTTTGCAAAATGGAAGGGAAAAAAAGATGCCACTTCCCCGTGCAGATTTGGACTGTTGTTGATTCTGAGAAGTGGATCACCAGGACTTTCTTGCTAGGGTTTCTTAGTATGGAAGCTCTACTGAAACGTGTGCAGCAACAGAGCAGCAAACAAACCTCCACTGGTACATGGGTTCCTTGGTCAGAATTTGAATCCAAGTCTCCCGTATGGGAGGTGAGAATTCTATTGAATCATCACTGCCTTGTTATATTATGGATTCCTACTCTAAAAATGTATTCTTTGAGCTATTTTTTACTTTACCGGTTTACATGACCATGATTCTAAAATCAATACATAAGGTAAAATGCTAACGTGTCACAATTTACCCAGCAACTCCTTGTTTATTTGTTTTTAAATTCTGGACACGTCATTTAAAGTAGCAAAAGGCATACTTAAAGTTACATAGTTTAGCTTCAGGCAGATTTTTAAAGGTAGAAGCATTGGCTGAAAATATGAGGACATTTCAGATTTTGCAAATTGTAGTCAATCTGCTGACCAAATAGCTTGTCCAAATTCATTTCCACCATTCAATTTTAGAAGATCCAATTCCCATCAACCTTGATAAAAAATGGTGGGCATTATGAACTTTTGAAAGCAGTAGAATGCTAAGACAAGGCTACTCAATTGCTGTTTGTTGCTAAAATCAAAATTTTGGAATTTCAGGATGTCTCTGTGCACGTTTGTAATGACTTAGGATTCATAGTGTCTGCGCAGCTAGAGTTGTTTTTGTGTCTGGTGGTATCTCCTGCTCGATAGATAGGCCATGGCGCTTGACATGGGGCTTATCATGGTTATCGCTCAGGGCTCTGTTGAGTCTGTGTCATCCTGACTTGGGTCATGCCTGCGGGGACTTTCCCCTCACAAGCTCCACTTTGCTGAGCAGGCTGATCAGCAGACGTCACGGCAGAGAGCACAACCACTGCACAGGTCAGAAAAGGTTCTGATGAGGGCGCCCCGGACCTCTTTCAATCAACAGGGCTTACTTAGTGTGGGTGAGGGCCCTTTGCATTTCTCTGGTGAACTTATTTATCAGACTGGGGACTGATTCAGTGTAAATGGGAAGGTGATATGGGTGAGTGTTGCTTTGCACCTCCTAGGAGTGAGGGTCAAGTGTTGACCCTGGACTCTCTCCAAGTGACTCATGACCACTGAAGGGACTGCTTATTTGGAAACAGAGATCTCTTGTTAAAGTAGACACAGAATGTCAAGTAGGTTCCAATTTACTAGGGCAGGGAAATGTGTATGTGTGTCTGCATGCATCTATATGTCTATCCACTCATCTCT
>NW_022103904.1:7581140-7582873 GCF_000313985.2 Echinops telfairi
TCCTGTTAACCATGACTCACAGTTTAGTCACACAATTCCGCCCATCTTTTCTTACCCAGACTCATTAAGAAAAGGTTGTTTGGTGGGAGGTTCAACAACTATAAGATTCATATCAAGTAATTCATGACATCACAGTTCTCCTTTTATGTTATATACAATTGTTCTATAGACTAAATATTATAGTGAAATGTCTTTTCTGAAACTTAGACTCTCTCAGCGGCACTGCACTCCAGCAAGCCTCAGCCTGAAGTCACTTAACTCCGCGTCCATGAGTCAGCAAGTCCAATTTCCTTAAGTAAGTGCCCAGAGGCACCCCACTTCATAAGCCAGTCTCCTGCCCTGAAGCACCTGGCTTTATTTGGAAGTCCACTACTCTTCTATGTTGTAGCTCCTGCGGGGCCACTGACCATAGAGCTGTCTTCTGGATGCAGGAGGTTCATTGTGCAGGGATCTCAGGTCCAGAGAATGGGCTCCACTCCTGGTTCTTGCTGGTAAGGAGATCCCTCCTCCTGCTTCTCCTACACAGCAGGATGGCATTCCAGGGAATCCAGCTCACAATCACAATGAATTTTATCAGTATCTTTCCCCAACCTTCTGACTAGACCCATACAGACAGAGGTCCTTAGGAAGGAGTTAGTGACTCCGGCTGGCTGAGGAGTCACATTACATCATTCACTGCATGGCCCACATCTAGGAGTTCTGAGAATCTAAATCTTTGTGGGAGCTGACAATTTCCCCTGAAGCCCGACTACTGGTTTTGAACTGCCTCCTTTTTGACGAGAAGCTGCTCAATGCTTGAATCGCAGAACAGGGCTCCTTTCCTTTCTATAAATGCTTAATCAAACATCTAGCATGCCCAGAGCTCCAGTCATATGACTTCTTTTTAATTATTTTACTTTCTACTATGTGTCTGACAGAGGTGCTACCTATATGGAATTATGGGCTCACACTTCTGGTCCTATGTTTTGTTCACTCCTCTATTTGTTGTCATGAATTAAAATGATATTATTTTATGACTCTGAAAAAAGGAAAGAAAAAGAAAAACATCAATTATTTTCCCAACCCAAATTAAAGAGAGAGAGAGAGGCCTTATTGAGTCAATAAATAGAATACAATTCTTGCAGGCACCGGAAGTGCTGTTCTGGTGTGCTCAGGCTGCTCTGGGCTTGCAGAGGGCATGTTGACCAAATGGAAATGCATAATGGATCAAACATTAGGCCAACTGCATCACAGAGCTTGAAGTGCAAGCTCATGCAATGACCTTGCTCTTGGTGGAAGTGGGTATTTGGTATGATTGGAGGGTTCTGGAGGAATTGAAGATACCAGCATTATATAATAATCCTGGTATAATGCAAAGACTGCTAAAATAGAAATTTGGGCAACATGTTTGTTATTTCAGTTTAGTATTAGACTTGTGAGCTTTCATTTAATTGATAGCGGAAGTCCCAAAGTAAGTAGTCATTGACACAGATAAACTGTTAGAGCAGTGGTTTTCAACCATCCTAATGCCGTAACCCTTTAATATAGTTCTTGATGTTGTGGTGACCCCTCAATCATAAAATTATGGTCATTGCTACTTCATAACAGTAGTTTTGCTACTGTTATGAATCAGGTGACCCCTGTGAAAGGGTCATTTGACCCCCAAAGGGGTCCCGACCCACAGGTTGAGAACTGCTGTGTTAGAGGATTTGATGGATAAACCTTAGGAGTTTGGATTATGGTTTGGAAGAAAG
>NW_022103904.1:7584253-7588094 GCF_000313985.2 Echinops telfairi
GAAAACACTCCTACATGTCAACAAACAGACCTAGCACTATTTATAGGCTTTTCTTTCTTTTTTTTCTTGTCATTGTTTTTTGTTGTTGTTTTTTTTTGTCTTTTGTTGTTTTGTTTTGTTCTACCTTGTTTTTGTACTTATTATCGTCTCTGAATGTCTATCTAGATAACATAGGTGGTATAAATAATCTGGAGGAGAAAACAATGGGACCAATATTTCTGGTGGGGGACATGAGAGAGGGGAGGCAGGGAAAGGAAGTGGGTGTTTAAAAATGTAGGGACAAGGGAACAATAGGTTATCTAAAATCGATGGTGAGGAGGGTGTAGGATGCCTAGTAGGGCTTGATCAAGGGCAATGTAATGGAGTGGAATTACTAAAACCCAAATGAAGGTTGAACATGATAGTGGAACAAGAGGAAAGTAAAATAAAATAGAAGAAAGAACTTGGAGGCAGAGGGCATTTATAGAGGTCTAAGTACAGGCATGTACATATGTAAATACATTTATATATAATGATAGGGAAATAGATCTATGTACATATACTTATGTTTTGTATCAAGGTAGCAGATGGACATTGGGCCTTCACTCAAGTACTCCCTCAATGCAAGAACACTTTGTTCTAATAACCTAGCATTTCGTGATTCTCAGCTTCCTGACATGATTGCTGAAGACAAAATGGGTGTATAAGCAAATGTGGTGAAGAAAGCTGATGGTGCTCAGCTATCAAAAAATATGGCATCTGGGGTCTTAAAGGCTTGAAGATAAATAAGCGGCCATCTAACTGAGTAGCAACAAAGTCCACATGGAGGAAGCACACTACCCTGTGTGATCATGAGGTATAGATGGGATCAGTATCAGGCATCATAGACCCAGAACAAAAAATCATACCAATGGGAATGAGGGGGAGTGCGAAGTGGAGACTCAAAGCCCATCTGTAGACAATTGGACATTGTCTTACCGAATGGTCACAAGAAAGAAACAAGGAAGTCAGGGTGCAGTATAGCACTGATGAAACATACAACTTTCCTCTAGTTCTTTAATGGTTCCTCCCCACCCCTACCCCCATTATCATGATTCCAATTCTACCTTACAAATGCCACTAGCCCAGAGCATGTACACGGGTACAGATAAGAGCTGGAAAAAGGGAATCCAGGACCAATAATGAAAGTAGTGATACCAGGAGGGGAAGGGGAAGGTCCGGGGGGAGAAAGGGTAAACCAATCACAATGATCTACATATAATCCCCTCCTAGGGGGATAGACAACAAAAAGTGGGTGAAGGGAGACATCAGTCTTGTAAGACATGAAAAATGATACTAATTTATAAACTATCAAGGAGGAGGGGGGAGGGTTGGTGGGAGAGGGAGGGCTAAAAAGAGGTGCTGACACCAAGGGCTCAAGTAGAAAAAAATATTTTGAAAATGATGATGGCAACAAGTGTGCTTGACACAATGGATGTGTGTATGGATTGTGATAAGAGCTGTATGAGTCTCCAATAAAATGATTTTTAAAAAAAGAGTATTGATTCCAGAGAGCAGAAACCAAGATTGTGAAATGGTTCCCAGGAAGAAAAAAAGTCCACTGACATGGACAATTGAAAAAGGACAATTTTATTATGACCTGAATGTTCTATGAAGACAGCATTTAAGAAAGGATAAAGAAAAGCTGTCAACCAATCAGCAGTTTCAAAACAAAATGAATTTTTATATGGAATGATGAATTTTCATAAACAGTAGTTTACATTGGCACATCCTGTCATTGAAGAAAAAGTCTTCCAAAGTTTTTCTTATCTAGTTTTTAGTTTTTAAATCAAATCCAGAAGTGGTTTTTGATCCAAACAAGGATATCACACTTGATGATCTTTTAGGTTTCATGTTGATAAATCTAGTCACTCTCTATAACTTATTGAGATCATTCTTTAAATCAAATTTTGCTGTTGAATTTATTTACTGACCCTTCCCATTTAATTTCTTCTGCTAATTTGATAAGCTTCTTTTCCTTCATTAAGAAGTGATAATATTATTAATATGACATCATATAAATGCACTATAAATGACCAAACAATAGCATCGTTGTCAATATAATATTGTTGGCACTAAGATAAATAACTGAAAATTCGATAACACTACTGTGTTAGTCTAGGTACTTGGGAGAAACAAATCCACAGCAACTCATGTATAAGAGAGTTTTATGTAAAAAAAAATGTGCATCACGAAAACATCCCAACCCAATGCTGCCCAAGCCCACAAGTCCAACATTAACTCATTTACCCAACACCAGTCCACAAAGTCCTCCACCTCACAAAACAGAGGCAATGATGCCGACTGCAGGAGGAAAGCTGAGTCAGTGAATGAATAAGCATCTCAGCACTGACAGGGGTCTCCACACGGCTGCTCCAGCACCCAGGACTGCATCGGGATAGGTCCATGTGGCTTCTCCTTGGGTCTGTCATGTAGGAAGTCAATCTTGCAAGCTGAAGCAGGGAATTGGTAAGGCAGCTGCACCCTGGTGTGACCATCACAAAGCAAGAGACCCAGGAACTAGAAAGGGGAGGCTCACTACCCATTTATCCCTCAGCCTTTCAATTAGCCCCACATGTGATTATTGGTCAGGCTGGCACAATTAACTAACTCAACTACCTAAATAGGAAAGTCTGAGAACAGAAAACTTGTTACTTTTTAAAGTTGCTTCCACTTATTTACTTACTAAGTTACCTTACTGATTATCATCCACATACTCAGTAGACTGCTAACCTCAAGGTGATGAGGGTTTAAACCCACAAGCCACTCCACAGAAAACAGGTGAGGCTGTCTGCTCCCACCGAACATTTCTCTTCTGTTTGCAGGGTCGAAATGAATTGGCATGCACTCAGTGGCACTGAGTGTGGTTTGGTCTGGGTTCTTCTCAAAATAGAAGTGATTTTGGTTATCTCCCATCCTCATACTTTTCCTTCCATGTGGTGATCCCCCCCTCCCCCGCCCAAGAATAAATAATCCCTTTTTCTTCCTCCATTAGCCGTATGACTCTATGGGCCCTAAATATATGATAACCAATTATTTATACTTTATCTTATTAATAATCAAAATAGCTCTTCTTGTTGTTTTTACTGGTTTTTGGAGCCTAAGCTTATTGCCCACTTGATTTAGGCTAAGGTAACATAACTATCAGGACTTACAGAAAACTCTTATTTTTGATCCTTAGTCAAAATTTAGAATAAAGCTACCTAATAGCTGAATTCATAGAAGTACTAATTCACATTGAACGTTCAATAAATATCTTCAAAATATTCTATTACTTACAAGCATTTGTTACACATTTGTTGCTGGCATGGTTAAGGAACAGAGAGCTTGAAAAAGGAGGAGGTCATTTGTTGGATACCTTGAAATACCCCATGCCATAACACGAAACAAACTAGCTACCCAAAAGAACACATTACATATGAAGTAGCAGACCATGTGCACAAGGGTCCATGGGAAACAGTTATTTAGAAGCTTTTAATAAAGCATGATTTATAAAAATGTCTGTGAAACTTAATTTGCTACTGAGTTTATTAAGTGAATGTTCAGGAAATAAATTAAACTTCATCAATTTTATAGAAAATCGGAGCATATGCTAGACATTTTTTCTTTTTAAAGTATTTAAGAAAAAACATACAGAGGAAATGGGGTAAGCAAAGTAATGTCGTGGGGACTGCACTCGATGGCACGAAACAGAACATGTATGAATCATTGAATGGAAAATGGATTTGCTTTATAAACTTTCACTTTATTTACAATGAAAAGTTAAAAACAAAAAATAAAATGGAAGTAAAGGCAAGGTTTACTGGTCTGGTAGAAACTGCTG
>NW_022103904.1:7588194-7596316 GCF_000313985.2 Echinops telfairi
GTGATTCTTTAGTCACCCTTTAAGCCTGGAACTAAACACACCCCAAGATTCCCTTTCTGTCAAACAATATACCCGCCTAGACCCCACAGCCCAGGAGTCAACTTCAAGTCATAATGAACTTCATGGACCAAGTAGAATTGTCCCTTTGGGTTTCCAAGGTTGTAAATCTTTCTGGGAGAAGATAGCCTCATCTCTCGCCAACGATGCCACTAAAGCTTTATAGGCAGACCTATAAGGTTAGAAAAATCCACCACACAAAATCAAAAGGGCATTATTTTCCCACGGACAAATCACAAAAAACCAAAAGGATAGGAAAGTGGGACAAATGGAAACGGTAAGCACAGGGAGGACACGGGAAGACTGCGGTTACATTGCGTGGGGACTGCAATCCATGTCACAAAACAAAATGTGCACAGATTGTTGAGCGGACAACCAACTAGCTCTGTAGATCATCTTGCAAATTACGATAAAATGTTATTTCTTTTAAGTATTTCAGATAATTTCATGTCAAAAGCTTAAAACTTTTCACACAACAGTGTTTTATGAAGATGTTGCTTAAGTCACACACAGTCTCACTGTCGTCTCGTCAATTCTGACTCAGCGTTACTCTCTACTGCCCACTATAATTTAATGTTGATCTTACAGTTCAAATAGATTCTTATTAAGTAACTGTGATCTCCTCCAATATCCAAATTGGGAAATCGTGAAACGGTATAAAATAAGGCATGTCAATTTGATAGTAGATACCAGATTATTGCTACACCACAGTCTTGTCACATTACTTTTACATTGAGAGTATTTGTAATCAGACGAATTATATTTTCAAATGATTCTTAATAAAGTTGGAAAGCAACCCAGTGAAGTGGTTCATAGTATAGACACTGGAGCCAAAGACTCCAGAATTTTAAAATTCCATCCTTGCCACTGACCTACCTGGGTGATCTTGTTTGAATATTATAATCTCCCTGAACCTTTACATTAGTGTAGAACTGTAAGATAAAGTTAGATAAACTGTAAGATAAAGAGCCGTTCTCTTTTTATGCCCCTCCACTTTAACAAGCACAACGTCCTTTTCCAGAGACGGTTCTTTCCTGATAACATGTCCAAAGAACGTGAGGCAAAGTCTTGCCATCCTTGCTTCTAAGGAGAATTTCGGCTCTACTTCTTCCAAGACAGACTATGTTTGTTCTTTTAGCAGTCCATGTGCTTTGAATATTTTTTGCTAACAAGAGAACTCAAATGCAGATATTTTTCTTCAGTTTTCCTTACCTAATGTCCAATTTTCACATGCATTTGCAACAATGTAAAACACTATGGCTTGGGTTTGGTGCGCCTTAGTCCTCAAAGTAACATTCTTGCTTTAAAGTGGTCTTGTGCAGCAGATTTACCCAATGCAACAAATGTTTGGTATCTCCACTGCTGCTTCCATGAGCATTGTGGACTCAAGCAAGATGAAATCCTTGACACTTTCAATGTTTTTCTCTATTTATCATGATATCACTTCTTGGTCCAGATGTGAGGAGGGTTTCAGTTGTCTTTATTTTGAATTATAATCCATATTGAAGTCTGAGATCTTTGATTTTCATCAGCAAGTGCCTCAAGTCCTCTTTACTTTCAGAAAGTAAAGTTGTGTCATCTGCATATCACAAGTTATTGATAAACCTTCCTCCAATCCTGATGTCACATTCTTCTTCATATAATCCAGCTTCTCTGATTAGTTACTCAACATACAGATTTAACAATTTACAGTGAGAAGATACAACCCAGATGCACACCTTTCCTACTATTAAACCATGTAGTATATCTTTGTTCTGTTCCCACAACTGCCTCTTGGTCTATGTACAGGTTCTGCTTGAGCACAATGAAGTGTTCTGGAGTTCCCGTTCCTCTCAAGGCCATCCATAGTTGATTATGATCCACATAGTTGGATCGTGATAGCCTTCCCATACTCAATAAGACACATCTAAACATCTCTATGGAATTATTTGCTTTGAGCTCTCCATCTGACATCAACATTCACACCCCTTGTACCACATTCTTTCTGAATTTGGCCCAAACCTCTAGCAGGTCGCTCGTAATGTACTACTACAACCTTTGTTGAATGATCTCACATCTTACAATACATCCCATTCCTTAGATAATGTGTTAGGTCACATTCTGGGGGATTACTAGACCTTAGCTGCCAAACCATTTGGAACCCCGACCCAACCCAGTTGACACAAACCTAACAGAGTAGGCCAAGACACTGAATCTGTGGGAAAGGGATCATGTTGAACTGTATTACCTGAGGCAGGTTACACAATAAGCAAGGTAAGCGTAGGCTTCCACGTAGTGATCGATTTTACAGTAAAACTGTCCGGCCTGTGCTTACTTTGCTTACTGGATACTCAGTCCCTGTCAGGGATAGTAAATTAGAAAAGAGCCATTGATTGTTTTGGAAAGTGCTGTGTAGTTGGAAGACAGACAGATGTCACCTCTATAGAGATGCAGAATCTTTGATTAATAAGTAAGCACACATAAGCCTTTGCTAACCTTCTGTTTGCATAATCTAACAGCGGTATCACCTCCCTCTTTTAAAAGCATCTGGGAAACTTTTTGCCTTATAAACGCACCATGACTGTCTGACAACCTGTCAGATCCAGGAGCAGCTGATCAGTGAGCTCTCTGTGGGGTGCAGGGCACGCGGGAGTCCAACTCCCAGGTATGCAGGAAGGTTTGCAGAGGAGATGGAACCAAGAAAACAAGCGTTCACTGGGGAAGAAGACGGAGTCCTCCATCAAATGACAAAACCCACTCCCGGTCTTCAGTTAAATCCAAACCAGTTGTGCCTTATTGAAAAAAATAACCAATTATCTGGTTCTTTACCAAGGCGGCAGAAGCGCCTCCAGGCCACATTCTGATGTTCTTAGGCATGTTCTTGTCTGAGGGGAGGACCCTATGGAAATCATAAATCAACAAATGTTATGCCTATAAATATCTGATTTCATGCCTACTTATATTTGTAGCAATGTCATATTGAAACTATGAAGCTTGAGCTACAGCTAAGACACCAGAGGCTCCCCTAAAATGCTCCTTTGTGCTGTTGCTTCTACATGATTTCTTAGGTCGCTTGAGTTGCAGCCATGGGGGAAATGTTGCTCAAAATTATGTCGAAGCCTTATTAGCTTTATAGTGCAGGTTTGAATATTTTAAAAATGAACGCAGGTATCATGCACTGAGTAGAGAAACAATGACAAGACCACATAGGGTTTCCCTTTCGTCTCTTTAGCAGAATCCTTTGTACTTCAATGCCTCTTGGTGGGACTGTGTTGTGAGTCAAAGAACCCCATGAGCTTTCCTACACATCTTCATGAACGTGGAAACGAGGCTGGTCTATTCCTTCCACTGGGATTCCCGGGGAACCACAAGCAGTTAAGCACTTGGCCACACGTCACAAAGGTTGTGGTTCAAATCAACCCAGAAGCACCTCAAAAGACAAGCCTGGTGGCCTACTTCTGACAAGCCACGTGGAAAACCCTATGAAGACTGGAGGGTGCAGGATTGCAGACTGGGCGGATACATTATCCAGGCCCTTTACCACAAAGGCTTGAAAAAACAAGGGAAGCAAGTATAAGTGACTGTCCTGGAATGCACAGTTTCAAAGGAAAGGATAAGGAAGTATGTCAAATATTGATGAGAAGAGACGGAATGAAAACAGAGAACAAGGAGATATTTGGAGTGGCAAACGGTCAACCAGCACATTGCTCTTGTGTTAGGCAGCGTGATCTAGAAAATCAAATCCAGTGACACTCATCTATGTATAAGAAGACCTTTATATCAAGAAGCAATTATGCATCCAGAAGGTATCCCAGCCCAGCCTAACACAAGTCCGTAAGTCCAATGTTGGTCCGTAAGTCCCTTTTCAGACTCATCTAGCTCCAGGCCAGCGGTGCAGAAAAGTGCAGCAGCAAGTAGAAAGACCACAGGTTTTGGATGCAGAGTTGTGTAGATCCAAGGTTGATGCAAATGCGCAAGGGTACAGAGAGCTCTCAGGAGTGGATGGCACAGCGGGGGCAGTCCTGGAGGGAGGCAGAGTTCCAGCAGCTAGGAAAGTGGAGGGACAGAGAGAGAGAGATGAAGTTGCCCAGTTTCCCTACTTACAAGAAGGCCTTTTCCTAAAGACATCACCAGGCTGTGATCTGCTTGACAGGTTGAATTCCACCCCTCCCCTGCCATACATCTTCAAAATGACATCAAATCATCTAACTACCACCGCTGTCAATTTAACTTTTGCAAGCAGTGTTCCCATTGGACCGAGAACCAAATTATAGGTTCTATTTGCTCAGGACTCCACCTGCATCCACATCAGTAATCAGAAGTCAGATAAATATTTCCTCTCTTTCCTCTTCTGTTTTTCTCTTCCCTTTCTTTTTTCCTCCATGACCCCCTTTCTATTTTTCTGAGCAGAAGCCATGTCCACCACATGTACTCCCCCACTCCCTGGTTGAATGCCACCACCTGTCCAATCCCTCTGCAGTGATAGCGGATGGTGGCCCACAGATACCCATGCTGCCATTGGCTGCTCTGCATGAACAGCAATCAGAAGCTCATGCCCACATTCATACCTACTACCAAATTCACCCGGCGACAGGAGGTGAGGATAGCAGTACTGTTAGACTGGCAACCAGAGTAACATACTTAACACATTGATGACTATTCATAAGTATATGAATGTTGTCATGCCCAACTATTGCTAACTATTCTCAGGTTAACTTGTGTCTGCACTTACATTAGTTTATAGTTTATGCATCCAGCTCCTGTAAAGACACATTGCTTTCACCCTTACATTCATTTAGGCAGTTTGTAAGCCTGAGAGCAACATACCAGTAGGTCTTTCTAGGAGCTGGCTGCATGGGATAGTATGGGCTTGAAATAGCCAGTCAGAAAAGTGATAACACTATTACCCTACTACAGCCAAACAAAACAAAAGATCAGGGGAAACAACCAAACCTGAACTCCACAAACTAGTACAATAATATAACATTCTCTGACACAACAGACAACTGCAAACCACACACGTACACAAATCACACAAGCCACACTGCCTCAAACAAGTGGCCAAAATGCAGGGCCAAAAGATCTTCCAAAGGAAGAATTACTATTGGAATCAGGAATTCAGAAGAATTGCTTTCAGGTGCTTTCGGTGGATTAAGAGACATATCAGAGCTGAAACAGACGAAACTCTAAAATAATTCAAGAAAAAATACAAGATGAGACTGACAAAATAAATGGAAACTTAGAAACCAGAAGAAAAAAGAAGTAGAAATCTAGAAGATGAATTCTAAAACTAAAAATAATGGATTGGAAGAATAAAGAATTAGAATTGAATCAACATAAGAAAGAATTAACCCTCCCTCCACCCTCCTGCTATCCCCACTCCCACCACTGGTCCTGAGGGAGGGTGGGGTAGAGAGGGGGACCTATTACAGGGATCTACACATAACTTCCTCCCTGGGGGATGGACAACAGAAAAGTGGGTGAAGAGGAGACTTCAGACAGTGCAAGCTATGACAAAAAAATAATTTATAAATTATCAAGGGTTCATGAGGGACGGGGGAGCGGAGATAGAAGGGGGAAAATGAGGAGCTGATGTCAGGGGCTTATGTGGAGAGCAAATGTTTTGAGAATGATGAGGGTAATGAATGTACAAATGTGATTTATACAATTGATGTATGTATTGTGATAAGAGATGTATGAGCCCCCAATGAAATATTTTTAAAAAGGGAAGAAAAAGATGGAATTAACAAAACTGATGAAAAACATCTTAATACTAATTTGCAGGAGGGAGAATGATTTAGGGGAACACATGAAGAGGAATAACTTACAAACAAGATTAACTGGGGAAGACCCAGAAAACTAAATACAGAGGAGGCCAAGAGGATATTAAGATGGAGCAGACTAAAATAATAATGATAATAATTAAATTTAATTTAAAAAGATAGAGCAGACTGTTTTAACCCAGAGAAGATAAGAATAACTTACCAAAGAGCTTTAAGGGGAATTCCTAAGCACACCAAAAAAAATGAGAGAGAAAAAATGATAAATATTCAATAAACATTAAAACAATAGCAATGCTATATGTGGTACTTACACAATTTCATGTCAACTTGAAGACAGAGAAAGGTGTAGGAGTGGTATTCAGCCTGTCAATCTAGTCACAGCCTTGATGGTTCTTGTGAGTGTGACCTTCTCATAAGGAAGAGACTGGGAACCTCCCTTCCTTCTCCGCCTTCACCTTCCTGCTAGGTGACCCTGTTTTCTACCAGAGCCACCGCCATTGGAGCCACACAACTTTGCACCCACTGGCCCAAGTTGTTCCTGCATTTGGCATCATTGCACGTGCCTGTGTGAGTCTGAAGACAGTCTTATGAACTGTATCAGATTCATGGACTTGATTTGAACAAGGCTGGTTTGTTAAATGTACATAATAAAGCTCTTTCTTACACATGTATAAGTGTCTCTGGATTTTTGTCTCTAGTCAATCTGACCTAACACAATATAAATTATAAGAAACTTAACAAAAAAACACATGAATTTTGCATAGAAAAATATGTGGAGCAAAGGAAAAAAAAAACCCAGCAAAATAACAGTAGTAAATTCATCACTTCGTGGTAATTACATCGAATGTAAATAGATTAAAGCCACTGTTGAAGGCAGTAGCAGAATGAATAAAAAGCATGAACCATTAATATGCTATATAATGATGACATTTTATACACAATGACAAAAATAATTTGAAACTCAAAGGATGGAGAAACATATATGAACCAAATGGCAATTAAAAAACACGAGTGTCAATATTAATTTCTGATGAAATAGACTTTGAGGCAAGTCCTAGTGTTGTAGTAGGTCATGTGTTAAGGTGCTGACCACAATGTCAGCAGTTAAAAACCACCTTTTGCTCCACGGGAGAAAGGTGAAGCTTCTGGCCCCAGATGGATTTATCGTCTCAGCAACCCACAGAGGCAGGTCTACTCTGTCCTATAGGATTGCTACAAATTAGAATCAACTCTAGAGCAGAAATGATGTAAGGGCCAATCCCACCAAAGAATATTACCATTACAAATATCTGCACACCAGTGGAAGAGCTCCAAATGCATAAGTCACACTTCACCCAGATTGAAAAAAGAAATAGACCACTCCACAGTAATAGTAAGAGACTTTAGTATACTGCTTTCTATTAAGGACAGAGCAACTAGAACAGAAACTCAATAAAGATACAGAACCAAGTAGTACAGTTAACCGACCTGACCTCATATATATCTATGGGACACTCCAGCTAACAACAAATGATGGACGAGGGGATAGTCGCCGCAGTAGACCATATGTCAGGACACCAATCAAGCCTAAGTAAAATGTAAAACCCTAAAATATTATTCTTAAATCACAGTACTGTAAAATGAGAAACCAAACAAACTAAGAGGGGACAATAAAATACATGGAAACTAAATAATGTGCTGCTGAAAGAAGTTTTTTTACGTCAAAAGGAATGAAAACATACCAAGACCTTTGGAACTCAGGAAAAGCAGTGCTCAGAGGACAATTTATAGTGATATATATAAAACACATATCAAAAAATAAAATAAAATGCACCTTTAACATGTCCAACCAGGAGAAAAATGAGGGCTAATTACCTACAGCCACCAAAATAAAAGAGATAATGAAGGTCAGAACACAAATAAATAAAAAACAAAGCAAATAACCAGTAGAAAATGCCAGAAAGACTAGAAGTTGGTTCTTTGAAAGGATTAATAATATTGACAAGCCACTGGCAAGTTTGACAGAAAAGGAAGATGCAACAAAATCACAAATAGCTGAAATAGGTGATGTCACAACAGAATCAACTGAAATATAAAAGTCCTATGAAAAACTGTACTTCAAAAAATATAAAAGCCTAGAAAAGTGAGGGCCAAATAAAAAGCACTACCTACTGAAATTAACACAGCCTGCGGTAGCTATTTTTAACATAACTAAGGGCATACAAAGCCCACTGTAAGCATTGCCCTCCTTGAAGAGAGCCTGGAGGCATTCCCGTCTGAACAAGAACAAGCCCAGGCCATCCTTCATCACCACTCCTACTCAG
>NW_022103904.1:7597638-7599223 GCF_000313985.2 Echinops telfairi
GATAAATGGAGAAAAGATTGATATTGTCAAGGATTTTGTCTTGCTTGGATCCGCAAGCAATGCCCATGGAAGCAGCAATCGATGCTCATGGAAGTAGCAATCAAGAGATCAAACAATGTGTTGCGTTGGGTAAATCTGCTGCACAAGATCTTTTCAAAGTGTTGAAAAGCAGGGAGGTTACTTTGAGCACTAAGGTGGACCTGATTTGAGTCATGGTATTTTCAATCACCTCACATGCATGTGAAAGTCTGACTCTGAATAAGGAAGACGGAGGAAGAACGCATGTACTTGCATTGTGGTGCTGGTGAAGGGTATTGAAAGTAGCACAGACTGACAAAAGAACCAGCAAACATGTCATGAAGATGTACAAGGATGGGGAAACTGTTTTGCAGACTTTGGAAGTGTAGTTAGGTGAGACCAATCCCTGGGGAATGACGTCATGCTTGGTAAAATAGAAAGGCAGCAAAAAAGGACAAAGTCCTCAGTAAGATGGATTGACACCGTGGCTGCAACAACGGGCTCAAGCACAGGAACCTGCTCAAGCAAGTGAAGACGGCGCAGAACCAGGCAGTGTTTCATCCTGTCATGGGTCACGATGGGTCAGAACAGACTTGATGGCACCCAACCACAACAAACCTCTATGGGAGTCCCTGAGTGATGCAAACGATTGAAAAATTAAACTACTGACCAAAAGGTTGGCTGTGCAAGTCCATCTTGCAGCACCTTGAGGATCAACCTGGCTAATAAGTCATCAAAAAGCTCACAGAACACAGGTCTACTCTGAGACTATGAGTCAGAATTGACGTAACAATTGAGTTTTATATATATATATTTATGTAGATCATTCAGAATATAAGATGTATTCATTGTGTACTTCTAGCAGGAGTCAGTGGAAAAATAAAATACAATCTCTATGCTATTTCTGATGTGATTTAGCAATCTGATAGAAAGGAGTCAAGTAACTACAATAGCTGAGCAAGTTAAGTTTAAAACAAGCAAATAAGCAAACCTCATAAAGATTTTCTCATAGTAGAAATTCATACACTTTTCATATATCACTGAACAACAACAATGCAAGGGTGTCTGAGGTGCGAGGCCAATGGCTGGGAACCCCTCTCTGAGAAGACTCTACAGGGGTTTCCACTTGGCAGTGCCTTCTGACTTGGAAGTCAGAGGACTCTGCCATGTAAGGTCCCTTGCATTTGGACAGGCTAGAAGAACTTGCTCTAAGTCTACAACTATAGCAACAGTGGTTCTGCTTGCAGTGGCAATGGCTGTTTGAACTTCAGGCATCTTACCCCATTGTTCTTATCCTCCAAGTCAGCACCAGTTGATGGGGAGAGTGGGACTCTCCCAAGACAAAGATAACAGGATCAGTTGTTTTATGAAGAGTGCTACATTGACAGGAATATTTCAAGGACTATAGACATTTGTTACTATGAAGTAGATCGAGTTATTTTTTGTTCATTTATTGAACAGATATTTACTTAATGTTTAGAATATGGTAGACATGATGCTTAGAGCCCTTCCAGCCTACAATTAAACTCAGCTTGGCTCAACTTTCAGATAAACAATATCCAGGACT
>NW_022103904.1:7599790-7604314 GCF_000313985.2 Echinops telfairi
TTTCTGACTTCTCTCCCTACCCCACTGCTATTTTATCTCCCTGTTCACCCAGTTAAACCCATCTCCTCACCCTGCTTTACCAGGCCCTTAACCTTGCCTCCTCTCCCCTCACTGGCTGTGCATGCCGCTATGAAAGAATCAAGGTGTGAACTTTATATGAGCAATATTTATGTAATGTTATAAGAAGTAAACTGGATTAAGAATTATGAACGTTGGAGTCTATCATTGGCTCTGCCTCTAACCAGCTATGTGACCTTTATAAAACCAGAACCTCTTTGGACCGACGTTCCTTTGTCTGTATGGGGAAGATCCTGAACGAAGACAACCGAAGTTTCTTTAGGATTCGGATACTCATGATTCTAGCGTATAAATAAACCAAATATCTTAGCAAAGCTTCTTAAAATGTTGATAGAATGATCTAAATTGACTGTGCGAATGCTTACGCCATGCATTTCAAACTCTTTCCTTGTTTTTGTTGTCACTCTTGCTTTAGGTTCTTAGAAGTGTTCCTCCTTGCTACCGCAGAGGCAAGAAGCTTTTATGCAACATGATCAGGTTTCACTTTGTTTTATTTATTTTTTTTTATTTTTGCATCACATTTAGAATGTGATCATACAAATCAGAATCATCCAAGATAGTGCAGAGCCTGTCAGGAATTTTTTTTTTGAGGAAATTCACAGGAACTTCCTGTATTTTCACAACCATTTAGCATATGCCAGATGGACAAAATAATGCATTGCTTCCTGAAGAAATGGGACATTTCATAAGGCAGTTTTACACACAGCAACAAAACAAAACAAAACAAAACAAAAAGCTGTCTTTTATCTCTGAACCACCCTGGATCTAGAAAAGGGGGAAAAATCACCAGGAATCCAGAAACTTTTGTGGTAAAAAGAAGTCACCCATCTAAATCCAAGAGCTTATGTAGCCCCTTTTACATGTAAACACTCTTGTAGGTGTTGGGGCAATTTGAAGAAGCCAAGGCCACTGTGCTTGCTTAAAGAGATTAGACTTCTAGGAAAGGTATAAATGAAAGCTTGTGTTAAACCGTGCGGTGATAGGAAAAGTGAGAGTGTGAGGTGGTGTCCAGGCCAGATCAGTAGCTTTAAAGACTCCTGCGCGGCCTGTGTCTCAAGCCACTGGCACCTTATAAAAGGCCAGGAACCAGACTTCTTGGCTCAGAGAAATCCTGTGGGATTGGACTCCCACCTTCTGCTTTGGTCTCTGTAGTTCTTGTTATTGTTTAACTACATCGTGCCAGCACTCGCTCTCTCCATCCAGTCTGTCTGCATGGGGACCACCTGAGAGCTGCCAAGCCTTGCGACCCCAGGCTCCCTATTCGGATTGGACTTTCCTCAGCCTCCCATCGACTGGGGCTGTAAGGCCCTCCCTGACTCTTTTGTCTCTCCTGTTTCACACCCAGCCTGTCAGGAGACTTTCTGCCTTCAAAATCCACAGACAGCCTGACCACTTCTCCCCATCCCCAACCCTTCTTTTTCTCAGCAAAGCCGCTTCTCCCCTGAGCTTGGTCTCTCCACTGGTTTTCCTGATTCTGCCTTTGCCCCCATCTCAGTTACTGGTTGTGCTGTAATACATAGCTCGATGCTTAAAGGCAACAAGCATTGAATTATTCATCATGAATCCCTGGGTGAGACTGGAGCTCACCTGGATAATTTCCCACTTCTGTCTCTTGGGAGCTATCATGGGGCTCATCAGCTATTGCCTGGAACGGAACCTCTAAAACGACTTCACGCAGGCGTCTGGCTCCTCACCAGTTCGTTTGTGCAGACAGAGTGGGTCTCAGCTGGGAAGTCTTAGCAAGGGTTCTCGGTGTCTTCACACGATCTCTCCATTATATGATCACACGTGTAACATGAAGTTTCAGGGCTCATACATTTGCCAAAGCAGAAGCTAACACACCTCCTTAAGCATAGTATCATTTTCCCACCTAATAATTAAAAGGCATTGAAACAACCTAAGTTCGGTGTGGAAGGGCCCAATAAATGGGGGTGAATATTGAGAGCTTGTAGTTCATGGGGTTCGCTCTTGGATTCTAGGGATTATACCTCTACAGTTTGTTTAATACATAACAACTACCAAAAAAAAAACTTGTTAAATGCCCATCGAACTGCATAACTTAATCAAAAGTCTCTAATGGCCTTTCGTGTCATTCAGAATAAAAGCCCAAATCTAAACACTGGTCACCAAGGCTACTAACTAGTCGCCTCTCCTACATCACCCTCCCCCTGCCCTCACCTCTGATCTCATGCGGTCTCATTGTTCTCCCCTCTCAGTCTGCTCCAGCCACACTGAAGTCCTTGACCTCCCTATACTTTTCCATGCAGCGGTTCATGGATTTTGTTCTTTCTGTTTTCTCTGCATTAAACTCTATTTCTCCATGTAGTTGTCTGAGTTCGTCCCACGGTCCCTTTATATCTCTACACAATGTCACCTGCCCAATAGGGTCTCCCTGGACCACCAACTAAAACTGTAATACTAATTTTATACATCCCCTTGTAGCTATATTCTTCTCCTATATTATAATAACAATGGGATACATTATATATATATTTTTTTGCACTTATTTTTCTGTTGTTCCTGCCACAATAGAAATGTAAGTAAAGAGAGTAACTCCTAAGGTGTGGCAGAGTTTATTTCCTGATTTATTTATGCCTGTAGCTGCATAAAGAGTTACACTCTCAGACATCGACAGAGCCAGTTTTATTCTACCCTATGGGTTTGCTCCGAGTCAGAATTGACTCAGTGGCAAAGAGTTCTGTTTTTTTGCTTTTGTTTTCTACATTTCCAGTACCTTGAGCATTGCCTAGCTAATAGTAGATGCTCAACAAATATGTGTTAAATGAATGAATGCTTCCCCCCTCACTATCGAGCCCTGCGTGGTGGGTCTTTCTGAATGTCTTGGACATTGGCCTCTAGGAATGTGTAAATCACAGCTGTGTAAATCACACTACCTGCTATGAGCTTTGAGCGACAGGAAGTTTCCAGAAGTGGAGAAGTGAAAGGCAGGACATCTCAGATCTTCTCTGGGCCAATGGGTGAGCCACAAGGGCAATGAATCATTTTAAACAGGTTAGCTTTGCCTGAAGGGAACCCAGGATTCAATTGGAGAGGGCAGGCAGCTCAGGGGTGTTCAGATGATTGAGGACCATGAAAACCACAGCTTCTGGGAAAGGGGAACAAGCACCCTGTAAGTGTGAGCTCCGGGAGAAGAGACATGTTAGGGGTAATTATCATTCATAGTGGCTACTGGATGCCTGTGGGTCCCCATTATGGGAGATAGCTTCCATGGATTATCACCAATTTTTCACCATCATACTCCTGGGAGGTTTTACAACTCCCACTTTCCAGAGAAGAAAACTGAGGCTCAAGAATTGTAAGTTACATAGCTCAGTCAAGATCCAAGAATTGAATAAAATTAGACCTTAATCCTCAAAGGCTAATGCATATTTTGTACCATCAGCCCCTGTAGCCTGACTCCTATGCTACTCAATAGCAACATGCCATCTTCATCATTTGGGGTCAGAGAGGGAGCATAAAATATGATTTGGGGATGAAATAATGAAATAATTTATTCTCCCTTAGTTCATATATGCACTAAACTTCTGAAAACTATTCAAGGCTAAATTCTCAGGAAAGCAGAATTTTGTTTTTCTCTACAAAATATTACGCATGCCATTGCCCTTAAAAACATTATTTTACTGGAGGCTCATACAGCTCTTATCACAACCCATCCATCCATCCATTGTGTCAGCACATTTACACCTGCTCTGTTGTCACCCTCCAAGCATTCCCCTTTTACTTGACCCCCTGGCATCAGCTCCTCATTTTTCCCTCCCTCCCCCACCCTATCCTTCGCCCTTAATGATCTATCATTTTTTTCATGTCTTACACTGACCGATGTCTCCCTTTATGCCCACTCCAGACTCTTAAGCACTTTTAAAATGGCAATTTCCAGTTTGTGAATGCTGTATTTGCCAGAGGGGAGTCTGTTCTTTCACACAATAGTGAGACAACAATGCTTTACTCCCTTGTGGTCTGCCCACATTCTTGATCTTGACAAGGCTTGGCCCGTGGATTTCTTGGGAAGGGGTGAGCTTTGTGGAGCCAGAAGTATTCATCAGAAACACTGGGAGTGTTAAGGATTTCTCTGTTCCACAAAAGATCAAATAAGTGGATTTTAATTGTTAACCCCAACTTTAAAATTCATGTTTGTTGGTTTGTTTTCTCAAGTGCGAGGATTGGACAGGAACTCATAAAGAATTTCTTTTATTTAGAAGAGAAAATATGAAATGTAGTTGTAAGAAAAGTTTAAAAGTAACTCGAAAGGAGATTAAAATGATCTATATTAAAATTTGAAGCAATAAAAAGCTACTGACAACTCTAATTTTTATTGTTGTTTTGAAGCAGCAGAAAGTCATTGAGGGACAAGGAGGACATAATAGGATTTGGATTTAGAAAGGTTATAAGAAACGCCTGGTATCAAGGAAAAGGAAGTGGAAACTG
>NW_022103904.1:7604819-7636124 GCF_000313985.2 Echinops telfairi
ACAATAATGTATGTCACATTCACAGAATGTGCTAGCTAATAATATCAGCAATGCTTGTACTGTTTTGGAAATATTGTAAAGGAAGATTTTAATTTTTTAAATGTCTGTACTGACTGTCAATTGAGAAGTGGCTTTTGAAGTTGCTTGCTTAAAGTTAACATGAGACCACTTTTAAAACAAAATCTTAAATTGGACTCCAAAAACACAGACATGGGTATGATTCTGATGGCATTTTTTAGCTTCTACTAGGAGCTCTGGGGTAGTCATGTTAGTGTTAATTGTTGGGCTGCGATCCTCGAGGGGAGCGGTTGGGAAGCACCAGACGCTCGGGAAGGAGGTCCTGTGTCAGAAACTCACACGGGCAGTTCTACCCTGCCCATGGCATGGCGCTATGAATTGCATTGACCCGATGGCAATCAGTTTGAGTTCGCTATTTTTTTACAGATAATTTAAAGTATTTCTTTTGCCGTTGATGTACTGATATGATATATTACTTGATTAAAAATACTCCATCATTTTTGCTTTGCTTCCATAGGCAGTTATTTCATCATTATTTAATTCATTATTTGAATGAACTTATCATCTTCTTAAGAGCTTTATATCGATATCCATGTTAATATTGCCTTGTAAGTTTTTTTTGGGGGGGGTGAGTATGGGCATTCTCAGAATTCAATATAAATTACACTCACAAACTGAAAATTCCTCTTTCTTTTTCATAAGACGTTCAGAGTTCAGGAATTATTTCTTTTCCTGGAAAATCTGGAAGAACACTTCTGTAAAACCAGCTGTACCTGGAGTCGTTTTTAGAGTTAATTTCTTTGAAGTTTTTCCCCTTTTCCTTGTGGTTATTGATCCAGTCAAATATTTTGTTTCTCCATATTCCTGGTAACCTACAATCCCTCAGAAAATTTTCTTTCAATAAAGCTTTAGAATTCATTATAGCAAACATTGATTTTTTTTATTATAAACTTTTATTTAAAATTATCCATATTTAGAGTATATAATCTTTTTATTCTTTATTCAAGATACTTAGGTTCATTCTCCTAAAAACCATGTTCATGTGTGTCTTGTTTTTGTTTTTGTTTTTTACTTCTTGGGGGAAGTAATTCATAGATTTATCAATGGATTAGTTTTTAATCCATTTCATAATTTTTATTCATTTTATTAATGCCCCATTTGATTTAGACTAGTTTTGCTATATTTTTTTCAAAACGTCATGGACTTCATGTCTAGTTGGATTATTTTCCTTTTCTGTTCATATTCAGGATATCATTAAGGGCATTGATTTGCTTCATCCCTACATATTTTTATTGCTTTATTTTAACTGTTTTTAAAGAATAGACAATTCTATGAAAGACTTTACTCTTTTTAAAAACTGCTACAGTGATGATATTTTATAAAACAAAAAATATCCACCTCATGTCCATTTCCCCTTCCAATTCTACAAACTCTTTCCCACCACCTCCTAACAATTGACACTGAGGGGCAGTTGGAGACAAACCTGATGTTTTTCTGGGTCAAGCTACCTATTTTATACCAAAGCCTACGCCAACTTAAACATGACAGAGTCATGGTAGCCCAACTGAAATAGCAATATTCTTCCACTCTGGAGTTTGGCCATCCCACTTTGATTAAAGGAATCTATTACATCACATCATGTTTGACCACGAGGTGGTCACTTGACTAGAACAGGGAATATGGCATGATTTACAGTCAGGAAAGATGGATGTCAGAGCTGTATCTTTTCACGACAGTGACTTAATCAGTTTCCTGAGCAAAAACAATCAGAAGCTAGACTACAGGAAGAAGAATGCAGCGTCCATTTGGAGGAAGGCTTATTAACAACCTGTGGGCAGATATCCCACTCTTACCTGCTGAAATGGAAGAGGGCTTGAAAGTACTTGCTAATGAAAACCAAAGTTTGCAGCCTTTGTAATTCGATGGGACAAAAAAAAAAAACCCAAAACAACCCCACATTCTCACAGTTAGAGCAAAAGACTGTATCATAGGAAATGGAGAAGGACAATGGAGCTGTCTAGGGTTTCATTGTCCTTGGATCAACAATCAATGTTCATGAAAGCAGGCAAGAAATCAAATGACATATTGCTGGAATCAATCTCTCACGCAGACCTCTTGACAGGATTGAAGAGCACAAATGTCACTTTGAGGACTAAGCACAGCTGATCCAAACTTGGTATTTTCAGTCTCCTTAAATGCGTGTGAGTGTCGGACAATGAATAAGGACAAGAGCAAAAGAATTGATGCATTTGAATCATGGCATTGGCAACGAATATTGAAAACGCCGTGAACTGCCAAAAGAACAAAAAATTCTGTCTTGCTGGAAGTACACCCACAATTTTCCTTAGAAGCAAGGGTGGGAAAAATTGGACATGTTATCAGGAGAGACCAGTCCTCTGCAAAGGATATGGTTCTCTGTAAAGCAGATGGCCGGTGAGTGAAAGGCAGACACTCCAGAAGATGGGTTGACATAGTGGTTGCAAGAATGGGTTCAAACAGAACCAGGCAATCTTTTATTTTGTTGTGCATAAGAATTGGTATCAACTTGACAACACTTAACACTAACAGCATGGTTTAACATAGAAATGTTCCCATAAAACTTTAATATGGAAGAACAAGGGATAAAATTTAATATATGGGAACCAAATAACAGCAGCGTTTAAAAGTTATTGGGTAGACAAAGAAAAAAAAATCCTGAAACCAAATGAGATTAAAAAAATAATATACCAGAACATTTGAGACAAAGCAAAGCAGTTATCAGAGGTCAGTTTATACAAATACACTCAAATCAAAGAAGCCGAAAGAACCAAAATCAGCACCTTAACAACGCCAACACTTGATAACAAGGACAGCGATAAAAGCTTAGTCACCGGAGGAAAGGAAGCAATAAAGATAAAAGCGAAAATAAATGAAACAGAAAAACATTAGCGAGAATAAATAATACTAAAAGTTTGTTATTTGAAACCATTAATAAAATTGACCAAACACTGGCAATTTTAACAAAGGAAAGGAAGCAGAAGCCGCAAATAATGAAAATAAGAAATTCACTGGGTGATGTGACAGCAGAACCCACTGAAATCAGAAAAAGTTAACACCAGAATACTGTGACGCACGGTCCTCCAACAGATTTGAAAATTAGAAGAAATGAGCAGATGTCTAGGAACACACTACTTACCTAATCTAGCCTGGACCCAGGAGGAAAAAAGTCACCAGACCATAAAAGAAGAGAAATTGAACAAGTCTTCAAAACTCAAAACAATTATCAAAAGTCCTGGCCCAAAGGCCTTCCAGGAGAATTCCATGAACCCTTCAGAGAAGAGCTGACATTAATTCTATTCGATTGTTTTTCCAGAATTCAGTAATGGAAAGAATACTTCCAAATTGATTTTATGAAGCAAGCAACCCAGATATCAGAGCCAGGAAAACCCAAAAAGCCCAAATCCACTGTCAACAAGTGGTTTCCAACTCACGAAGACCCTATAGGACACAGTAAAATTGATCAAAGGGTTTTTGAGATATTAAATCTCTCTGGAAACAGATTGCCTCATCTCTCTTTCTTGAAGTAGTTGATGGGTTCAAACATGGACGTTTTAGTTAGCATCCTTATGCCTAAAGACTGTGCCACCAAGATTCCTCAAGCCAGGCAAAGATGTCACTGGACAATAAAAGTATGGATCAATAACCTTCATAAATACAGACACTAAAATTGTCAACAAAATCCTACGCAGTATGATCCAACAGCACTAAAAACAAAATAATGACCAAATGGGATCCAGGACACGTAGGCAAAGATGCTTCACTATTAGAAAACAATGAATTTAGTCCACCATATAAACAAGAGAATGAACCAGATGAACGTATCAATCAATGCAGAAAAAAGCATTTGACAAACTTCAGCACCCATTTCTGATATAAAAAAAAAGCCACTCAACAAAATAAGAATAAAAGGAAAATTCTTCAGCATAATTAAGAGCAGATACACAAAACAAACAGCCAACCTTAATTCCAGTACAGACGGGCTGAAAGCATTCCCCTTGTGAATGGGAACCAGACGAGGATGATCCTTGTCACCAGTCCTATTCAACCGTTTATTGGCAGTCCTACACAGGAAAATAAGGCAAGAAACAGAAATAAAAGGGCGGTAAATTGGTAAGGAGGTATTAAAACAATTCCTATTTACAGATGGCATGATCTGAAACATCAAAAATTTTAGCAACTCCGTAAGAAAGCTACTGGCACTAATAGGAAGTCTCATCGAAGAGGCAGGTAATAAGGACTATATCAGGTCCTCTTATACCAATAAAGAGAACTCTGAAAGAGGAATCCGACAAACAATACCGCTTACAATGATTGTTGCTGTTGCTGTTGTTGTTGTGAGGTGCCACAGAGTTGTTTCCCTTTTGTACAACAGAACAAACACTACTCAGTCCTGTGCCATACCCACACCTGTCCGATGGTGTGTGCTTAGGGTTGCAGCCACTGTGTCTATCCATCTTGTCATGAGCCTTCGTCATTTTTCTCTGTCCCTTTACTTAACCAAACACGTCCTTCTCCAGGGACTGGTCTCTCTTGAGAGCATGTCCAAAGTCCATGAGATGAAGTTTCACCATCTTTGCCTCTAAGGAGGATTCTGGCTGTACTTCTTCCAAGACAGATCTCTTGCTTCTTTTGGTAGACGATGGTACTTTCAATATTCTTCAAGATTGTAATTCAAATGCATCAATTCTTCTTTGATCTTCGTTATTCAATGTCCTACTTTCAGGTGCATATGGGGAATGGAAAATACCATGGCTTGGGCAAGGTGCACCATAGACCTCACAGTCACAACTTTGCTTTTCAATACTTTTAAAAGATCTTGTGCAGCAGATTTACACATCCTTAGATCCCATGGCTGCTTATTCTGTGAGCATTGAGTATGATTCCAAGCAAGCCAAAACCCTTGATAACTGCAGTCTTCTTTCCCTTTATCCTGAAGCGACCTATTAGTCCAGTGTGAAGATTTTGGGTTTTTTTACTTTGGTTTGTAATCCATACTGAACACTGCAATCCTTGATCTTCATCAGAAGTGCTTCAAGTCCTCCTCACTTTCAGAAAGTAAGGTTGTGTCATCTGCATTTCTCAGGTTGTGAGTAAACCTTTCTCCAATCTTGACGCTGTTTTCTTCTTCATGGGACCCAGCTTCTCTAACGGTTTGCTCAGTGTGCAGATTGAATAAGTATGGTGAGAAGACACAACCCTGATGCACACCTTTTCTAATTTTAAACCCCATTGTGTTAAATCATGTAGTTCTGTTCATACAACTGTCTCCTCATCCACGTATAGGTTCCCCACAAATACAATGAAAGGTTCTGGGATTCCCATTGTTCTTTAGGCAGGGGTGTCAAACTCAATTAAAAAAATTCAGATTAAGATATGCTGAGTGGGTTCCTCCTTTGTAACTCTAGGTCTTAGCTCATTTCATTATAATATTTTACTTAGTCTTCTTGAGCTGCCCTTTGAAAAGTTTTGCTCAGTTATATTACTTCATTGTTTCTTCCATTTGCACCATTTACAGTAACTACCAAAAGCTGAAATATTTAAAAATAAACTTAACCAAAAGTACAAAAGTCTTTTCAAGAAAAGCACACCCCAAACTCCTGCAAGATACCTACATAAATGTTAGTGCACGCCATGCTCAGGGATAGGAAGTCTTGATATTTGAAATATTAATAACAAGAACAACCTCCCCAATGTGTTTCTTCCTGGTTCTTTTTGTTTCTATCTACAATTCAGTGAACTCCCTCCACAAAACAATGTGCCATTGCCTAGAACTTTCCCCATCCTTGCATTCATGGGGTTGGTCATCTCTCAATGAATGATGGGAGATACACACCCATATAGATTAACTGGTCCAGGAGAATTATCACTGCATTTCTTGGCCAGGACTTCCTTCACAAACGAGAGTGTTTCTATAAACTTCTCAATGTAGTCATGCTTCCGATTGCCAGATGAGGGTCTGCCGAGACCAGGGCGTTGGCATCCTCCTGTCTGCTTCACCTCACACTGCTATCTTCTTCTTCAGAAATGTTCTCAAGGTCAGGCATCATGGGTGGAACTGTATTTCTTTCAGAGAAAGGACATTTATCAATAAGATTTTTCAGTGCCTCTGAAACTTTATCTCCCCGCAGGTTTCATGGACTTTTGATATAAAGTGGAGGAGTAAGTGAGAACAATTAGCTAGTTAGCATCATAGACCTCAAGCCATAAGGAGTCTGTCACTGCTTGAGTTTAACTTGATAAACCCTTGAGTCAATTTTTAAGTTTGCATGGCCATAGTGGTAGCTCATGTCATATTTCCAGAAGATCCTAAGACCTGAGTTAACCCTGATTCTACCACAGTCTCCTTTTGAGAAGTGCTGAATGTGTGACACTCTACTCCCACTGGTTTCTTTAAAGAAAACTGTTTGGCCTAATATGATTTACTTGTGGTCTCTAAAGCAAGTTTTGTTTGTTTGTTTGTTTGTTTCTTTCCTTGTACTTATTCTAGCATGGATAAGGGAAGCAAATCTTCAGTTATTTTTATAATCAAACTTGAAATCACACGTGGGAATAGAATGTGTTGCCTTCTTTTAATTTTTCATTTCCCTGTAAAGCTTTTTTAAAAACATAATCATCCTTAAAGTTTTGCCTATAAGTAGAATTTGATGTGCCAGAAATTAATTAAATGGATACAAATAATATTTGAACTGTGTACTCCAACCCACTGTAATTAACCCAGGAGCAAACTTACCAAGAACATGCTACAAAGAGTCCTTTCTGCCTCCGTTTAAGCACCCAGGGTTCTAAGTCATCTAATTCTGTTGGGCCAGTTTGGGAAGAGTGAGTAGAGGGGAATGTTCACTTGCGTGAGGAGAGAGAGCATGGGCCCACGTTGTTCACTTCTGTTCACATTCATTTATTCCCCGATCCAATAGGTCTTCTTACAACACGTCTTCCTTCTCTGTCCTACCAATGTTTCAGCCAATGAGGATTTTAATCTTCGCTACATAGTAGCTTGAGTGACTGCCGTCGATAAGACGTCCAATCCCTCTCTCTACTAGCAACGTTCTAGTGGCACCTCATCTCAGGAAGCTCCTCCTGCTTCGCTACACACTGGACCCTCTCATATAACTAATGTCCTTTCATCCGGAGGTCCCCATCAGTGCCCATTTCTTGCTCATAGTAGGCAGCGATCTTCGTCAAGGCTTTTGTACTTTCTTTATTCTCCTACTGTAAAACTCTTCTTTCAGGCATTGACTGACTTAACGTTCTCACCAACTTTGGGCCTTTCATCCAATACTACTCTCTCAGTACAGTTTTTTTCCTGAGAACACAATTTAGGATGTCACCCATCCTTCATCACAACATTCCTTTTTTGCTTTTTCTCTATAGCATCTACTCCCATCCAGTATGCTGGGCACTTCATTAATTGTTATGGATTGAATTGTGTCTCCCAAAACTGTGTGTGGTAAATCTGAATCTGGGGTGGGGGCCTGGGGGTAGGGGGGTGTCTTAATCTATCTGTGAATGTAATATCAAAAAGAATAGGATATTCTTTCTGTTACTAAGGTCATATCAATGCAGGCTATGTGTTAAGCCAAGCTTCTGATTTGAGAAGGAAGTAGATATGTGGCTCATAGATGCCACATCATCATCAAGGAACTCAGAAATAGGAAAATGCAGAAACCACAGCCTTGCCCAGAGTAGACACAGAGAGCTTTTCCCTAGAGCTATTGGCCCTGGAATTCCCCAACCTCCATCCTTCCACCCTACAAGGAAATATATGTCTGTTCCTTCAAGCCACCCTCTTGTAGTATGTCTGTCATAGCTGCACTTGATAGCTCAGGCAATTATCTACTGTGTTTATTATGTATATCTCCTCTTTGAACGTAAACTTCATGAGGAAAGAATAGTTTGTTTCCTTTTATCGCTCTAGTCTCAGGCCCCAGAAAACTGTAAAACTGCATAGTACATCTAAATGGTCACTATACATTTATTGTAATTGAATGAATAAACCCCACACGATTCTGAAATGATAGACAATAGTATGGGAAATAATCTATGCCTTTCTTCATGGTTTCCTTTCCTATTTTTATTAATTCCTCCAAAGAATTTATACATCCATAAATATTATCCTTTTTCCTATCACCTTTTACAAATCAGAAACATGGATGAATGATTTATTGAAACTCTGGGAGTCAAAAGTCAAACTTTACCAATTTAAGAACCATCACAAATTGCCTTAGAAAAATAATATAACTCTCCTTCACAACATAGTTCTTATTCAAACTAGTCCTTCTTAGAGATTATCAAAAGAATGCCCAGCTTTCAATATCCTTTGAGATTATTTTCAATGCTGTGACTTTGAACAAAAAAATATGAGATTAATAGAGATTAGCATATTGTATATTACTGACATGTTATATAAACCTGAATTTCACACAAAAATATTATGATTCCAGGGGCCTCCAAAAGTTTCTTATGTCTACATTCATGCCCATGAAATCCAGGTATAAAGGTAAAAGTGAAAGAGATAAGATAAACTAGAATAATTATCCTTGGGGTTAGAGATAGAACTATTAAATGTGCGTCAGTAAAAGTTTGCCCTCCGTGTCTGCCAATTCGCCCCTGGAAAGCACCATTCTAGAGGGTCAACGCTGCAAGAATCCAGGAAAGGGGGAAAGGACAACGAGTGGGGGCTGATGGAAACATTTTGGCTTTTGGCTCTCAGGCAAAGCCCGACTCTGCATGGATGTTTTAGAATGAGTAGTTCGTATAAAGAAAAAAAGGGCGGGGTGGGGAGGGAGCATATGTTTGATATAGTCACAATACTGGAAAAAACTCCCGAAGGATGCATAAGCATGTTTTACGTAGTCAACAGTGAGGATGTTCATTTGATTTAAATGAAGAGTTGTTTAGAAATGATTTTTGAAGGAGGTTGGGGATTGCAGCGGTTGAAATCAGAGCTTCAAACTCTAGAGTTGAATTAATAGATAAGAGAAAACCCCAAAGAAACTCAGTACAGGAATATCATGGTTTACACTCTGCTGGGGGAAAAAATCTCCACCATCAAGGAAATGACTGGAAATGAAGGTGGAGAACAGAGAATCAAGTCAATGGTCACGTCTAACTGGCTATGCTACACATGAAATTGCCTTAAAGATTTTAAACTGTACCAGAGCATTTAAATTACAAAGAAGGAGAATGTTGTTGCGTGCTGAGTGTTGGAGGCACCCACACAGTGGGTGACCGACCACAAGGTGGGCAGTTGGAAACCAGTAGTCACCCCTCGGGAGACAGATGAATACAGAGTTATGCTCGATGGCAGTGAACTTGGTTTCCAAAGATTTTTGAATAGAATATGGGTGTTTGTTAACTTGAACTCACTATTTCAGTAAAACAACACATATTGATATGAATTAAGTTAGAAATGATCATTTGTTGCATGAAAAATCTGAAAGCATGTTTTTTGTGTATTCAGAAGCTATTTTAAAATGTACTCATTAGAATTGCTTTTATGTGTTTTTCATTGTTTTACAAATGGACATGCACACTGCTGAACTCATTTCTTCTAAACTGGTTTATGGGAAACAGACATACATCGAGCAGAGCAAACCATCTGCATTATTAGTACCACAAGGGTAGTTATTCTGTTTTCTGATTGTAGTATTCATCACTGTCAAGCAGAAAGAGGACGCATTTTAGATGAGGGAAAAGTGAGGATGAACAAGGAAGAGAAACGAGCAAACCATGAGATAGTAAAGTTGGAGGCACAGGCAGCGTCAAGGTGCTTTGCTGCTGAGAAGTTGCTATTATCAGGGCCTGTTGCTTTGATGCTTCGACTGTACAAACTTGGTGAACTTCTGTAAAGTCAAAGTTCACTTCAATGTCCGTTCTCTTTCTGGCGTTAACTGATTTCTCACTTTCATGTGAACATTTGCAGACACAGATCAGATTGTTTGAAAGCCCACGTGATGTATCAGTCATGTCATGTGCTGTGATCTGAAAGGTCTGCATTCCCAAACATGAGGGCTAGTGCCACCCTGTCCTGGAGGGACGCTGGGAGCTCACATGGACGCAATGGCAATAAGTTGAGTTTTGAGTTTTATAAGAAATGAAAGAACTCATAGAGATGCAGGATGTTCAGTGATGAGTATGCTGGATGCTACAGTGCAGGGTACAGAATGTCAGCACCATATGATGCTGGCTCAGGGAGACACCTGGGTTTCAGTCTGAGTGAGAATTTTGACTGTTCTGTGATTTTTATCTCCCTACACTATATGAGGTGGTACCCCAAAACATCCAGAATGGTTTTGTTGAAAGCTATGTATTTAATATATATATATTAATAAAATAACCTTATCACCTTCAAAGTACTCTCCATTACACTTAAGACATTTGTCAAATCTGTGAATCCATTCTTAGAAATACTTTTCAAATTCATCTGTTTGAATGATTGGCAGCACCTCCCTCATTTTTTTCTTCATCTCTTCTATATCACCAAATCACTATCTTTCATGTCCCTCTTTATTCGCAGAAAACAGCATGAAATTGTATGGAGCGAAGTAAGGTGAATCAGGTGTGTGTGGGGGGGTGTGGGGGGGCGGGAGCAAGAGAGGCATGCTTGCTTTTTGCCACAAACTGATGCCCTGAGATGGTTGCATGAGCAGGTGCATAGTCATGTGGCAAAACCAGTTCCCTGTCTGCCACAAATCAATCTTTTTTTATCACACACTGTTAAGTAATTCTTTTCAGAACTTCTAAATCTTGATTAGCAGTCTGACCTGGTGGATCAAACTTCAAATGCACTATGAGTTGACATTTTTGGTCCAGAATGAGGTTTGTCATCAATCGACATTTCACCCTTATTGAAATGAGAAAGCCATTCATACACTTGAGTTTTTCTCAAGTTTGCTGTCCTTGGAAGCTGTGTTTAACATCACAATAGTTTCTGCAGCATTTTTCCCAAGCAGGAAACTAAATTTCACAGCTGCACACTTTGTCAGCTATCACAAAAATGAGGTTCAAGCAAAACTGCTTTTAACAAAAAATTTTACTGTGACCAGAGAGAAACTTCCCAGGTGATGCCACTGGGTGCACAAGTCAGAGCAAGTTGCTGGATGCTCACTTAGCAGGAAAATGCATACTAAGAAAACTCCACTCTTTCTAGCACAATTCCAGTTTTGGGGAGGTATCCCCTCCTAGTTCTACCAGCCATCTCTTACTTTGTCACACTGTGGTCATGTTCCTGTTACTTTGATGCTGAAAACTATGCCACTAGTATTCCACCTAACACTAGGATGTCCCACAATGAACAGATTTCAGCTTATGAAATATACCCAATAGAAATCCCTCTAGATTACAAAACATTTTCTGAGACTCCAACTGTCTTACTTTGGACACAGAATCTGGTGGGACCAATGTACCAAATAAAGTGGAGGGCCAATAAATGTGAGTGAGGTCCTCAGCGAGATGGATTGATACAATGTCTATATCCATGGATTCAAATATACCAGGGATTATGAAGATGGTGCAGGATAACATAGTGCTTTGTTCTTTTACACATGAGCAATGAGTCAAAACCAACCTAGAGATAAAAACAAAGGCATGTACATATATAAATATATTAATATATATCATGATGGGAATATAAGTCTATGCATATATATATTTATAGGTTAAGTAATAAGGTAGAAGACAAACATTGGGCCTCTACTAAAGTCCTCTGTCAACGGAAGAACAATTTGTTCCAATAATCTGACATCTGTGATTCTCCCCTTCCTGACACTAATGTGGTGAAGAAAGCTGGCGGTGCCCAGCTATTACAAAATGTAGTGTCTGGGGTCTTAAAGGCTTGAAGTTAAACAAGCAGTCATCTAGCAGGGAAGCAACAAAGCCCACATGGAAAAGGCTCATAAAACCGTGTGATCACGAGGTGTTGATGGGATCAGGAATCAGGCATCAGGAACACAAAGCAAACAACCATTTCCATTTGAATGAGGAAGCATCAAAATAGAGACTCAAAGCCCAACTGTAGCTAATTGGACATCCCCTCACAAGGGTCACAAGGAAGGGACAAGTCAGCCAGGGTGCAGTGTAGCACTGATGAAATGCATATTTCTCTAGTTCTTTAATGCCTCCTCCTCACCACTATCATGAACCCAGTTTTACTTTACTAATCTAGCTAGACCAGGGCATGTACACTGAACAGATAAGAGCTCTAGACATAGAATGCAGGACAGATAAAACCCTCAGGACCAATAATAAGAGTAGGGATACCACGAGGGTAGTGGGAATGTTGGGGGAGAAGGGGATAAAAGGGGAACCAATTGCAATGATTGACTTAAAACCCACCCCCCACCCCCAATTCCCTACCCAAGAAGATGAACAACAGAAACATGGCTGAAGGGATACAGTAGATAGTGTAAAATATGAAAATAAAAATAAATTATAAATTATCAAGAGTTCATAAGGTGGCAGGGTGGGGTAGGGAAGGGAAAAAAGAGAAGCTGATACCAAGGGCTCAAGTAGAGAGACAATGTTTTGAAAATGATGATGGCAGTATAGGTACAAATGTGCTTGATACAATTGATATATGGATTGTTATAAGAGCTGTAAGAGCCCCCAATGAAATGATTTTTTTTAAAAAAACAAAAAGCTAACTTGACAACAACGAATAACAAGAAAGCACAGTTTTTTCAACTCTCAAGTAAGAATCCCATAAACCCACCCTCCGCTACTAAGTTGATTCTGACTCGTAGCGACCCTGGATGGGGTTTCCAAGACTGTAAACCTTTCCAGGAGCAGAGAGACTCATTTTTCTCCCAAAGACTGACTGATGGTTTCGAAGTGTCAGCCTTGGGGATTACCAATCTAATGCTTACCTGACTGTGTCGCCAGAGTTTAATGAGTTAAAGACATAAATTATGGAATCATTCTGCATATTGGATAAGGTTTTAAGATAAGCCATGTAGCATCCCTGGTGCAATCCTTGATGTGTTTTTAACTACTGTAGTCATGTGCTTAGGAGAATTCTAGTCTTCTCTTAATTCCATACCTGGAGGCAATGCCAGTTTTATACTATAGTAATCATTTTTTGGATATAGTCTCTAAGTGTTCTTCTTGCTCTGCCATCAGTTAACTATGGAAGTAGTTATCTTACTTCGGATTTCTGCTTCTGAATCTACAGCTAATTTGTTGCCAATTATCACTACTATTTTCAGCCTCAGTTCCTTCTTCATTCATAAATTCAAGTAAACGGTATGCCTAAAACAGCCAAAGCAACGGACAAGATGATCGCTTTGTTTCATTAGGGCTTTTAGAACAAAAAGGAGCCCAGGTGGTGTAGTGGTTATGCATTGGGCTGTGATCTAAATGGTCAGCCGTTCAAAACCACAAGCTGAATCCTTAATAGAAAGATGAGATTTCCTATTCCTGTAAAGAGTTACACTCTAGGAAACTCACGGGGCAATTCTACCCTGTCCCCTAGGGTCACTAAGCTTGGGCATCAACTCAATGGCAGTGAGATGGGTATTAGGAAAATAATGTATCCTAAAGTGAACTACTTTTTACTGATAGATGCAGTTTTCCTTCCATTAAATTTTCCTTTGTATTATATCTAACTCTGGCTTCAGAAAAAGACATTATGAAAAGAGTATGTTGATTTAGTTTTGATAAGTATTTTCCTCTTTGGTGGATCTGTTGGGAAATAAATCTCTTGTAAGATCCTAGAGAATTTTCTATTGCCTTACCAAGAAGAAATATTTCTTTCTTACTGCTATCTCTTAATCAATCTAATTCTATTCTGTCATCTGCAAACAAAGTCATATATATATTTACATAATCTCCATCTTCTATCAGTGGACTGATATACCCATTAATGACTTCACTGTCTAGTTAATTCTTCTACGACAAAAATGAGCTAAGACCCATTCTTATCAATGACATCATTTTGTTGCCTTTGCAGCATAAACTGTCCAACCGTAAACCTGGCATCCCAGTGATCCTATTCTTCCTTCCAGCAAAATCACCACCTTCAAACACCCAAAGAGACCCGCTCAAAACCTTTGCCATCTTCCTGCTAGAATGCCCATCCACTCCTTACCAAAATGAGCCCAAGAGAGCAGGGGGGTTCTTGCTAGACATTGTTTGTTTTATCCAGATCCACTGGTATTGTTTTGCCTATAAATGGAGTCCGTGCAGCTCTTTGTGTTTTCTGTTATACAGCTGTTTGCAACATGTGCTTATTTGAGGATAATAAAGCAACCCTTGTGATATGGCTGCTGATACTGAAGCAGCAGCTGAAGAGGGCTTCCCGGCTGTCTCGAGCTGGGACTCCAGCAAGAGCAGCCACAGAGTTGGTTTTTTTTTTTTTTCATCTAACATCTGCAGGACACTTCTGACACACAAGGATGTGTTTGAACATCATAGTAGCATTTGGAAAGGCTTGTTTCATTTGACAGAATTTGCAAATCACATTTTTCCTCCTCAGAATAACTTGCAGTGTGGAAATGCTTCCATATGCTACAAGTTGTTCTCATCATTTTGCTGAAGGGGAAACAGAAAGAAGAGAAGAGACGCGCGGCGCAGCCTGCGACTTGCAGAAAGCACCAAGCTCCAGCAGGCAGGGCCTCAGGGCCATGGTCCAGGACCGAGCACCTTGGACTCCATGATCCTGCCCTCTGCCAAGTCCTGCTGGGTAGTTCCTCCATGTCCGAGACGGCGCTAGCACAGAGTCATGAACGACGCCGCAAGTCCTCGCTGTTGCCCGATGCCTGCGTGTCAGCAGAGAGCTGTGCCCCATTGGGTTGCTAAGGCTGTGATCCTTCTGAAGGGGTTCTTCAGACCTGTTTTCTGAGATGGCTCTAGGTGGGCTGAAACAACCATTCTTTCTGTTCATTGCCCAACACTGAACCATCTGCATCACAAATGCTAATCAGTTTCTCAGGGAGGGGAAAACAAAGATGTGTCCCTTATATGGGTCACAGAAGTCAAAATGTCTGTCCCACATATCTGTGGTCTTGTTTTTATAAAAAGAAAAAAATTTTTTAATACTCCTGCAAAGGTCCATCTTGCTGATGAAAGAAATATAGCAGCATGCAGGTCAAGAGTCCAAAAGAACTTTATGTAAGTGAAATCTCTGTGTCTCCCTCCTCTCCCTTCAGAAATGGGCCAGGACCCATTGAGGGAGAGCTGAAGAAAGAGTTTACCAAGCATATTAAAAAAATTCATGAAGACCCAGAGTTTAGAAAACTATTTAAAGACAGAGATGAAAGGATTAAAAACATTTTAAAAAATAGGTTATCTCTGTGACCAGGGTCGCAAAATCGATGTCCGTGTGCTCATTTACTATTATAACAAGTGTCCTTTTGATCCGAGCTAGAGATCCTCGATGCATTCGTGAACCCTGAATAGCAAACACAGAATGACAATTCATATTAAAAATAGTAACCGCTCTATAATAGAGGGCAGAGTGGCTCATTTTGCTTTGGGGCAGTTTCTCACGTGCAGCACAGAGGATGGGTATTTGGGTCAAAGGGAAGAGCGCACCTTCGTGTGACTCTGTGTTTTCCAGCAACAGGGACATGGCGTCTGCTTCAGAGCACAGCACACGTGGGGGAGTGGAGGTGGGGGGCTGGAATGTGAAGACACGGAGAAGGAGCAGTACAGACCATTATTCAGAAAAGATCGGGATTTTTATGATAGAAAAGGGACCTTAAATGCAGTGGGGGGGGAAATGAAACAACAGGGAAAGACATTTTGCGACCGGCCCATTCGGAGGCTGATGTGATGTGAAATGATCCCCCATGGATCTGAATGTTTAGTATTTGCTCCTGGAGAGCATAGCACTGCTGGCCAGTGGTGGACATTCTCTATTAAAAGTCAAAAAGCTGAAAAGTGAGAATACCTCAATATGCTTCAATTAAAGTTAAATATCTGTTGTTTTCATTCAGGTCTCCTCCATGGCAATAAAAGACAGAGCACAGCACCCTATTTTGAAAGAACTCCTATGAATTCAAAAATCTCAAAGCTGTAGTAGATGCCTTTGTGTATGTGTGTGCTTATATTATCTTACTGACTTCATTTATTTATTTATGAGTCCTACGGCACAGCAGTTGGGAAATTCGGAAATACCTCCCTAGAAAGTTGGAGATCCAGTTCTGGAACCTGACACTTCGCCCTAGCGACTCCCTTCCCTGGGTGTGTCAGGAGTTTCACCTTGCCCCTTGGCTTTATTTGGCTATGCGCTACCCTTTATTCCTTTAGGTAGTGTCACATGTTTCCTAAATGTGGTATTCTGTTTGATTTTGTGAAACAGAACACACATTTGAGAAGATTTCACATGGAAGCAGGAGACAGAACCTTTTATTTCCTAATTGCATTTGATGGCTCTCCCCTGGAGTGAAGGATGGACAAATAAAAGTCTATTTCACAGAACCTATTTGCATTTGAAAAATGTGTATCATGAATTTTGTTTAAATTTCTATTTAAAAAAACAAACAAATGAAGAGAAACCTTGATGATAAATTCTGAAATGGAAGTGAACTTGGCGGGGGAAGTGGGGGTAAAAGCACTTCAGGTACACAGAGGGAAATTCTCATGTGTGTTCTGGCCAGCTCCTGGTATCCGTGATCCGATTAAATTCTTGGAAACTTGGTGAGCTCTTGAGAGGGGCCTTTCCTCATTGTTGCTCCCCGGGGTGTGCCCTTGTGAGAAGTGCAACATGAGGCATCAAAATGATGAGAGATACAGACTCCAAGGGAAGGGTAGAGAGCTAAATAGAGTTCTTTGTTTGCAAACTACACGGCACCAGAATAAGCCATTGTCAATGCTCTCTCCAATGGGCTGACTCATGACCCGGGCAAAGCAGGGCTCAGTTCTGTGGTCCATCCCGTGGCTGAGGATGAAGGAGGAAAGGTGCCCGGGCTCGTTCATTCAGCACACAGAGCCACACAGCGCCACTCTGCCTCAAGCCTCCTTATGACAGACTCTTTAACATGAGCTATCGTCTCATTAAAAAAATCTAGTTCAGACTTTGAAATGATCCCGTTAAAAATCTTTTTTCTCTTTCTCTCTCTCACTTTTTTTTTTTTTGCCATCTAGAGGATTCTGACGCATGACGATCTTAAGCATGTGGAATAGCATTGCACTCCACAGAGATGCCAAGGCTCTGGCCTCCCAGAAGCGGACCTCCAGGCCTTTCTTATGAGTTCCTTTGCGCGGGTTCAAACCACTTGTCTTGGCTTAGCAGTTAAGTGCTAATCTAAGGGACTCCATTCCCAATACAACCATGTATGGCTCAATTTAAATGGTCTTCCTTTCAAAAAGGGAGAGAAATGAGGCTTTCTACTCCTGCAGATATGTACAGCCTCAGAAATTCCTAGGGACAGTCACTATGAGACAAAATCAACATGATGGTCCTGAGTTTTGAATCATATGGAAGACAGTGCCAAACAAGTGGCTGTCAATATCTGATTAAAACCAACATTCACCATGAATGTAATTTCCCTCCCAGCCCCTTCCTCTTCTTACAAGAAGAGGAAGAATGAAGAGGAAGATTATTCTTGAACTAGAATAATCTGAGCCAGATCAAAAGAAGAATGTATGTTGCAGTGATCTGACAGAAAATGAATACATATATGGTATCTTAAAAAGGATAGACCAACTCGATATATTGTTGGTGGGCTCCTGAAGTTTCAGTAATGAGAACACTCCAGGCTAAGTTCTCAGCAGATGTTACAGGATTCACCACATGATTCTCATTAATGGTCCTGGGAATCCTGCATTGGAAACCTCAGCCCTGTGTTGAGACTTCTCTCCATTGTTTTGGATCCCCCAAGGTCATAAGTGGTTGTTATGTAAATATTATAAGCTCATTTCTCAATGCACCTTCATTCCTTCTAGTTCTCTGTTATACATAGACATATCCATCCAACTTATTCAGATCTTACTTCTATGTACAGCACAAAAACAATGCTGATGAGATGGTAAGATGAACATCGATAATCGCCTTCCTTGTGCTGTAGAGACTTGAAGGAATGGTTGTGCTTGTTGCTGATTCACTAATGATCCTTCAAGTCTTACTGTGTGAGCCAATGCCTTTCTAATAAAACCCTCATTGAAATGAGCAGGCAGAGAGAAATAGAAATCAGTTCACAAAACACTTTCAAAGTAATGTGACATAGGAATGAATATGCCATTGCTTAACAAGGATGTCAATTCAAAGATGAAATGGGCCTGTTGCAAACTATCCTAGTCTTGAATTGAAATTTGCCAGTAAAGACCCATCCTGATCACTATTTCCACATCATAGTCTAAATGGATGCCTGGCCATTCAACACGAGTCGACCTTGATTTCTTTATATGCCTAAAGGGCATTTCTACAAAATGGCAAAGACACACCCACCCTGGAAGTATCATCTCTCCTAGCTCAGAAAACAGACACCTGTTTAATGAAGCTGGGTAGAGTGTTTTCACTTTCTTAGGGGGGTAAGTAAGACTTTACATCAAAGGGAATGCCTTGGGGAAAGATGAAGAAGATCTACCATTTTGCTTCAAGGATATAGAATAGGAGACTGATAAGGACCTGTCCCTAGATATAGAATGCCCAAACTGGAAGAGATCTTAAAAATCATTTCTCATGGGGAAATGAAATCCTACACACAGCAAATGGCATGTTTTTGCTGCTGTCATCATTAGGAACCATGGTGTCGGGTTCTACACAAACTTATACAGAATTAGGGACAGAGTTAGAAATGTACTCATAATCTCTTGGCTTATCTTTGTTGTTACCACCCATACAGTAACCCCCGAACCCATGGCAACCCAATATACAACAGGAAAGAACCCTGCTCCATCCCACAGTAGAGCTGTAATCAATGCACTATGTTGTGGGTTGGACTGTCCATTGGGTTTTCATTAGCTTATTTTCAAAAGTAGATGGCCAGGGCTTCTTTCCTAGTCCTTCCTAGTTTGGAAGCACCACTGAAACCCATTCACATCTGTGAGATTATAAAGAGACTTTCCCCCAGCTTTGTCTCCCTGAAAGACATGCTGAACATTAGAGGCTATTTGCCAGTATATGGTCAGGGCCCACTATAGGTAGGGCCACTCCCTGCTGTTAAGGACAATGGGCTATTTCTCCCTTAAAGCTTAAGGCCCTCAGTCTGGTCCCTGTATGTGGGGTTTACACCCTACTGATAATGGTTTCTATGGAGATCCAGAGAACTGGTCAAACCTGCTCAGTGACATCCAAAGTTAGGCTGCCATCCTGAATCTAGGGTCCACCCTTGTCACATGTGTACCCCCAATCTCTTCTCTTCCTATTGCGTGTATATCCCTAGATTGTCCCCCTCTCATTGCTGTATAACCTGTAGTGCAACCCCTTCCTGTGACATATGTCTTTACCTGTAATTAGTGGGCTTGCACTCCCCCCCAAAGGTATATAGGCCTGGGTTAGCAATAAAGAGCTCTCTCCGGCTCCCCCTTTGGCCTCTCCTCTCCCATCCTCACTCCCCGTTTCCCTTTCCCCTTGTCCTCCTTCCCCTCCCCCTATCTCCACATGGACTGAGGGGAGCATGCTACTATGAAATGTATCTTACTCCATTATTTCAATCTCTCTTCTATCTCTCATGCTGTCTATGGCTTTATTATAATATATATATCTCAGCCATACAATTGCCCCTATCGAATCCGTGATTAGTTATGGGGGGGCTGGCATTTCCCCCCACACACATCTTTTCCCTATAACCTGGACATAATGAACTGTTTAAAGTTGCTCAATGTTAACTCATAATTGATCAATTTAATTCTTGAATTTGGATATCCATTTCCTTTGGTAAAACCATGTTTTTTGGATCATTAAATTGGTGGCTTTTCTTTTAGTTTCTTTTGGATTTATTTTGCTCTTTGATTTTTTTGTTTGATTTTTTAAAAAGCAGCTCTGACTCCTTGAAAATCTTCTTTTTGCAAAGAGTGTATATTTATCGTCAAGAAGTAGCTTAAGCAATTTTAAAACATAAACTTAATTCTATTACCCTGAAATAATTTTTATTTCTAGCGATGTGAATTGTTTTAGAATTTGGTTTGTATTAGTTGTGGGAAGTCATATTTATACTTGAAAGATAGGACTTTGGAGTAAAAGGAGCTTAGATTCCAATCTCTAACCTGCCATTTGTAAGTGATGTGGTTGAGTTATTTAATTGCTCTTGATTGAATTATTTGATTGTTTCATGTTTCTTTGGCCTTCTCTCTAAAATGAGAAGATTAATATCACCTGTCTCTTAAACAATTGTGAATAACAAATAAAATAGCATCAATAAACACCCAAAGCACCAACTGGCAGCCCTCAAGTAGATTCCGACTTATGGTGACCCGATGGGGGATAGTAGAACTGTACTTTGGGTGTCCAAGGGTGTGAATCTTTACGTGGGCAGAAAGTCTCGTCATTTTCTTGTGGTGAAATCAAGATCCAAAGTAAATGTTAGAGTCCTTAGGTGTTTATCCTAGAGGTTATTGCATTTCCAGCCCTGGAAGAAGTAGGCTGAGTGATCATATTTGGAAAAAGGTAAATTGAAAAATGTTTGGAAAAATTCATTGCAAGTGAATTCTAGCTTTGATCCATTTATCATAAATGAGTCATTCTCATATCCGTCTACATAGACTCAGACATGCATAAACAAATAGACATTTCTGAAAATAGAGACATGCACATTTCCCCCAAGCTTACAAGTAGTAACGAGACAGCTCTCCCCTCAGGAACAGAGTGAAGATAAAGGGAGAGGAGCACAGGATAACTGACCCTGGGACCTTGACCTTTCTTTGCTCGTCTATGGCCATCTTTCTCACTAAAGCTGAAAGAGAGAAATGCCATGACTCAATTGAGTAAGGTATACACCAGAGTTCACCCAGAGACCATTCTGTGCTTTCTGTGTTTTTCTGTTTTTATTTTCAGGCAAGAGAACAAATATAGCCATCACGATGCCTTGAAATCGTTAATATCAGTCCATGAAAATGTGTTTGCTTGTTTTGCTGCTGAGCTTTCACGGTCTTTGTCCTGAGGATTACCATGCTCTAGGAGCCCAGGGTGGAATGGTGTCCACACAACAGCTAAGGCTCCGGTGGTCTTCCGAGTATAGGCTTCCTCCCTGTGAGCTGGAATCAACTCAGTGACACACACAGCCGCAACCTGGGTTTATAAGAGTCTTTGTGTTTTTTTAACCTTTAAATCTCACATTTTGCAAGTAGCACCTCAAACTACAGATAGACTTTTCCCCATGTTTTGGGTGCACTTTCTTCCCGAAATAACATTTCAGTTTCTGTTATGACACTCTATCCTCAAAGAGCTCCCTTTTCCTCCTGTGTTGCTCATATTTTGATTCAACAGGAGCCAACACTTCAAGCAGAATTCTGAAGTTTTCATTATTGGGAGAAAGAAAAAGTAAAAGAAGATATTTCTGAAGAAGATAGTTCTCTAAAGAAAATATAAAGGTGACAAGCAAACATACAAACATAAAAATTGGTCAACATCATTATTCATTAGGGAAATGTAAGTTGAAACTAAAATGAGATACCATTCTCAACAAATCCACTGGCGTAGAGTCCACCCCACTCATAGCAATCCCAACAGTTTCCCCGGCTTACAATCACCATGGGAACAGATAGCCGCCTTTGATTCTCCCACCAAAGAGCTGGCGGATGAAACAAGGTCATGGGGTTGGAAGTCCAACATTTAACTGGCAGCACTACCAGAGCTCTTTGAGATGCCATTCCATGCTTAGTGTTTAAAGCCATTGCCAGTGAGTTGATTCTCACTCATGGCGATGATCCCTTGTGTCACAGAGTAGTAGGGCTTTGGGGCTGTAATCTGTACGCAAGAAGATCTAGGATACCGGTAGACTCAAACCAACTGCTATGTTAGTAGTTAAGTGCAAATTGCTTATGCCATCAGGGATCTTACAATGGCCAAGGTTAAAAAGACCCTACCAAGTTGCAAGGATATGAAGCAACTGGCACTTTTATATTCTGCTGGTGGAAAAGTAAGATGGTACAATCACTTTTGAAAACAATTTGGCCATTTCTTAAAAATCTAAATATACATCTATATGACCTAGCCATTTCACTCCCATGTGTTTAGCTGAGAGAAATGGAAGTATGTGTCTTTTCAAAAATGTGCACATGAATGTCTATAGTACCTTTATTTGAAATTTTCTCAAATGGAAATTAACCCAAATGTTCAACAGATGAATGCATAAACAAACAGTGGTATGTCAATGCAATGGAATACTACTCAGCACTAAAAAGGAAAGGATTCCTGACATAAGTATTGATATTGGTGTAACAGTGTGAAAGAAGCTCAAAATATCAACAAAAATATCACATATACTTAATTTTTATAAAATTCCAGAAAGAGTAAACTAATTGCTACTGACAGGCAATATGTGTAGATGTAAGACTAGTGGGAAGAGGGATTACCAAGTGCTGTGGGAAACTCATTGGAGGGAGCGATGTGTTTATTTGTGGTGATGAGTTCCTCAGTGTATATGGATGTCAAAACTTATAAATGTTTACCTGTAAGTATGGATAATGTGCTTTGGAAACCCCATGGGGTTGTTCTACTATGTTCTAAAGAATTGATAGGAGTTGATGTGATGGCAATGAGTTTATTTTGGAGTCAGTGTATTGTAAGCAAATTTACCACAATAAAGTTGTTGAAGGGATAAGATAAAAGCAAAGTAAAGCCCCCAAATATTCAACTAGCTTTGGAGGAGATCCTGATGAAAGAGTGATGTGGAAATCCTACTCGAGAAGAAGTGGCTCTCTCTGCTGATACAGGGAGACCCTGCATGACTCTGATATCAATAAGGGAAATGCAGAGAAAGGGAGAGACTCGTTCTTAGTCACTCATTTACTACGTGTCCAAACTAGGATTGGGATGTCCTGACTGAAAATTTGGGGCATGGTCAAATGCTCCAAGAAATTATTTTGATGGTGAATAAAGTGTAAAATTGTAAAGTAGTTTCCCCAACCCATCCACCCACTCCCACTCCCACCCTCACAGTTCTTTGTGGCGTACTATTTGATTTTTGTCAGAGGTCTTTTCTGGAAATACTTTGACACTTTTCGTTCTGCGGGAGTTTCTTTCATCAAGTTTTAAGCTGTGGATTGCCTATCTGTAAATCAGTCCATATCAGGTTAACGAGCAAAGCAGGCTTCCTATTGGCTCTCCAGTACTTGCTGGCCTTCCTTATCTCTCAAAGCCCTTTTAAACTGCATGTAGACACACAATCCTGAGGCAGGAGGGAAACATTTTGGATTAAACAATCCAGGACAGTTTGTAAACATTTGCCTTATATAGTCCCTGGTATTATGCCTGGAGTACAGGTTTCCCCTAAAAGGGACACACAATACCTCTGGGGTTCGAGTAGCCTTAAAAGGTCTTCAGGTTCTTGTTTTTGTTTGGCTTTGCTGTTAAGGACAGCATAAGCTTCTTTAGGGCGGGTTTGACTTTTCCTCTTTGCTGACTTGGAAAAATATATTTTCCTATCTTCGGATAGGTTTCACTCTCCTTATCATTTTTTTTTACAGTGAAAACCTTTTCCATAACGACGAAAGAAAAAACGATACCCTAAATGGTACCTGAGTATTAAGACTGCAATCCGAAGGTATGAAAACATTTTCTTTTTCTGCTGAGAACAAACCTGTCATTGCCTTGGTAGAGAAGCATCGTGTGCTCTTAGGTTCAAGAGTGACAGAAAAGCTTCAGAATGAAAACGGTTACCATGCAACCCCTGGGACCCAGCAGTGGTACCTCTGGCTCAGGGTTAGAGCCACTATGCCAGGGATTGCTTTCTGAGCAGCAGAAACAACTTGGCTCCTGGTGACCAGTGGCCCACCCTAGGATGTGACTGGCACATTCAGGAGAGCTGTCTGGCCTACAACGGCTCGGATCTCTGACTCTGACTTCTTTAGCTAGCAAGACACTGTAAGCACTTGAACTCCCCACCCACCAACAAACCAAGATGGTGAGATACAATAAAAACTCAGCCTTTAAAGTTCAGAACAGATCATAGGAAAGAATTGCACTCTTGACAGTGGTGTCTGTAAAAGTGTGTCTGACTACAGCTATTCTTTTTGGTGCTTGATGCAATCAGAAAGTCAATAGTTGTACATAACCAGACTATCCAAATGGGAAGCAATGAAGAGATATAGTGAAGAGACCCTGTTTTTAAAAATTTTATAATTTTCTAGCGTGTTTTTACCATGGATAAGGTTTGAGGCATTTTGATTAGCCTGTGGGCCTAGCAGTTCTGTGGGCCTAGATCATTCTCAGATTTCCCTGCATGCAGCTTTCCAGGGAATGATGGCTTTGCATTGAGTGTTTCTAGTGAAACAGTAGGATGTGGGCTCTGTTCCAGGTAAATGCAACAATTTATTATTAGTTCTCGTAATCATAATCACTATAAACATTAATGCATTTTAACAATCTGGCAGCCAGTATCTTAAATCCCCAGGAATCTTAGTTAAATCCCAAAGAAAACTTTGTAACCGTTGTTTGGGGGCATTAGGAGAACATTTACAAGCAGGGAAAGACGGCTTCTCCCATTTCCAAAAGGGCCTGACTGATGGTCCGGAATGGACCAGCAGTGTGGTTTCCTTGGCCTTTGGACTGTTGCATCGCATGAACACACACAAAGAAGAGGTAATTGGGGCACGTATCATGCTACGTGCTAATACCTCACAGCCAGATTTTTGATGCAGGGTCATAACCTGGAAAAGAAGCATGTGATTACACCTGAATCAACATTTTTGAATTTGTTACAGTGTTCGCCAAGCTCACAGCCATTTACATGTCATGGATTCGTCCTCTTGCCTTTGCGGACTTTTCTGCTGGTGGAGGTCATTAACTCTTGGTTCAATCAACTTCCTGTTGACAACAAGAAAATCAAAAGCCCCTAAGGCTTCTTGGACCTTAACAGTTCTTACCAAACAAATTATGACAATTTAAGTCAGAATGATTCAGAAACATATGGATTAAATTTCCTTTCACATACATGTGGGTCCAAATATTAAAGGAGAAAATGTCTTGGAAACCTATGTTTGTGGTTTTATCCAGTCTCGTGGTTGAACTGCAGCTTTAAACAGTGGATAGGAACCCTGTACTTGAACCCATGGGGCAGGGGCCCCTTCTCAGCTCCCATAGCAGCCATGATACTTCCTGATAGCAGTCACTGTAGCCTATATTATGGACCATTTTTCTTTTCCCGTCAGGTCCCCAGCACACAAAACAATGCCTGGTATGTCTTTGTTGTTAGCTTCTGTCAAGGCTGCCCTCAGTGTCTGGCAACCCCATGCACAATGAAATTAAAGCCTTCTATTCTTGTGGTTTGTGTGGCTAGGACTGTGGTGATTTGCAGAGTTTTCATTGGCTAGAATTTTGGAATTTGACTCTCTGGCTGTTCTTCTTAATTCATGGTAGTCTGGAAGTTCTGCTAAAACCTGTTCAGCAATAGAGCAACATGCAAACCTCCATTAACAGATGTGTGGTGCCTCTGCATAAAGAGTATTTCCCAGGAATTGAACTGGGGTCATGGAATGCAAGATTTCTACCAATGAACCACCACTGTCTCTACTACCTATGAAAAGAGCAGTAAATATTTGTGATAAAGATGAGTAGATTAATTACATAATGAATCAGCCTGGGTTCACTTAGCCATTTTGCAGCCAGGGCTTTAAGTTTCTGAGCCTGTTCCAGACTAGTTCAAGCTCAATAAGCTGCCGGTGGCCAGAGGCCCTGACTCATCACTGGCCCTCACACAAGGTTTCAAAATGTTCATCGACCCCCGCTTTAGAAAGACATTCTGGACGGGAGACTCTCACTAGATTTTTGGTTGTCAAATGTCTGAGGCTACTTTTTCCCAACAAAATTTGGGTTTGGTAAAACTCAGAAATGTTTTCCTAAGAACGTTCCCCCACAATCTAAACCCATGTATATTTTAGGCGAAATTTAATCCATATGCTCTTGAGTTCATTCACACAAATCATCAACAAACTCTTTGGTAGGAGCTAATGTGAGATTTTTGTGTAAATGTTTTTGTTTTTGTTTTTGATCACACAGCTATAAAATTGTACTTTGCCAGTGGCCTTTTGGGTGGGTTATGTTGATGGCTTCCCACCAAGCTCCAATTCTTCCATCCTAACTTCACCCTAATTCTGTTCTGATATTGGGCACACAGGCACCAAGAACCTCCTTTTCAGGTAATTGCTTGCTTGCTTGTTTTCCTAAGCACTGTTGAGTCTATTTTGGCTGGTAGTGACCCCACATGACATTGTAGAACTGCCTCACTGGGTTTTCTACGCTGTAATCTTCACAGGAGCACATTGCCTGGTCTTTCTGCCCCAAAGCCAATAGGTAGGTTCACACTGCCAGCCTTTCAATTAGCATCTATGTACTTTAGCATTATGCAACTTAGTCAACTCGTGTCTTGCTAGTGCTTATTTTGAACACAGGCTTGTGAACTGACTTTGACCAGATACACTTCTGAGGAGCTGCAAGCAATATTATCTTTGTTCTTAAAAAAAAAAAAATTCAAAGGCCCATCCATGTACTCTTTTCTTCCTTTCTTTGGATGTTGTCTATTAAGAACATAGTTGTTAGCGCTTGGAAGCCATCAGGGAGCCATGAGAGCAAGGCCAAAGAAGATTTGGAGACAGTGACGAAGAACCCTAACATTATTAAGCTTCTGAATTTACTGACCCTGGAAGCCAACCTCCTACCAATCTTATCGTGGATTATAGCAAATTCCATCGTGTTAAAACCATGTTTGAGTTCGGGTGGCATGGTGAGCTACATGCTATGCTGCTAACCTCAACGTCAACAGTTCAACCATACCATCTGCTCAGTGGGAGAAATGTAAGTCTTCTGCTCCTGTAAAGATTTACAGCCCTGGAAGTCCACGGGGACGTTCAGTTCTATCCTGCAGGGTGGCAGTAAGTCAGAACTGACAGTGTGAGCTGTTTATTCTATAACTTACTGTGCATTCTGTTACTAACGCATCCTAATTGAATACTTCTGACCTATGATTTTCCACTTTTGAATTGGTATAATAAGTTATGAGCCCATTTAATATGAAATTATTCATTCACTGACAAAACTTGAGTGTTTATATTTAATAGTTTTGAGACATTTATTGCAAAATGAAAATTAATCTTAAAAATATAAAAATTGAGAAAGGAAAAAAAATGTGTGCATTAACCCTTTCCTCAATTGCATGTTTTTAACTACTATTTTTTTTAATATCAGAAAATTGTAGCCAATCAAAAATTCAAAAATCTCTTGACAATCCATCTCTCCTCTTTTAATTTATAAGCAAGCAAAGTGTGAGGTAAATTGAACTTTAGAACATATATTAATTTACTTGAGATAATAAGCATAATTGAAATAATTTAATCCATCCTACCATCTGTTACACCTTTCCTTTAACCACACTTCCATATCTTCTGATTTTTCCTGGATCTACTTCTACTTTTTTTCTTGTCCCTCAGTTGAGACAAATATATTAAAAATAACAGCAGATCTTGGGAGGGAGGAAACAATGCAAAATGAACTTAATCACATTTTCTTCATTAAGTGATCAACTGCATAAAGCCACAATTCTAATTTGATTGTATTATGTAACCCAGTTGGTATAAAATTTTGCATCTATACATGGTGCAGACTGCCCACAACCCCCTTCTCCCACCACCCTCACCTCCCAGGTCTCCCCAGGACCATTGGTCCCACTGCCCTCGCCTCAGGCATGCCTCCCGTGCCTGTCCTATATAGGTAGGTACACTGACTAGGACATAGCCAAAACTGATTTCAAAACTGAAAATAGTAGATGAATAATAAAAATGTTTAAAAAAAGAAGAAATATACCAAAAATCCTGGGTCTGTTTGCTGCCCTTCAAGCCTGTTCAGGAGATGCCCCTCCCTGCCTGGAGCACAGGCTGCGCCATGGACAGGGGAACAACTGGGGTGTGGGAATCGATAACAAGGAGGAGATAGGGATCCGAGGTGGGGGGTGTCGGAGCAACAGCAAACTAGCTAAGAGGAGGTACCAAGAGGTGGAAATAAGGGGAAAATGACAGTGGGGCAGGAAGAAGGTAAAAGGAAACAGAGGAAGCACCAAGGAAGCAAAGCAATGGATAGAGATATAAACATAGCAGTGTACACATGGAAATACATTAATCCACAAAAATAGAGGCATTGACCCATGTACACATATTTCTACAGGAATTCACTGAGGTAGCGGATGGACTTTGGGCCTCTTTTCCTACCCTCCCTCAATACAAGAATACTTTGTTCTAACTAATCAGCCGTCTGAGATGTTCACTCTCCCGACACAATCGCTGAAGACAAAAAGGATGCATAAGCAAATGTGGTGAAGAGGGGGATGGTGCCTGATTATTAAAAGATATACCATCTGGGATCTTAAAGGCTTGAAGTTACACACGCCAACATTCAGCAGTGAAGCAACAAGTCTACATTGAAGAAGCAACCAATCATGAGGAGTCATAGGGACCGGGTAGCAGGCATCTGCAGACACATAATGAACAAAATCATATTGTTGAGAACTGGAGAAGAGATCCAAAGTCCATCAGTAGACAGTGGAACCATCTCCCCACAGAGGGCCCACAGGGAAGGGATGAATCACCTGGGTGCAGTAAAGCATTGATGAAACACACTATATTCCTCTGGTTCCTTGAGGCTTCCTCACCCCCCACTACCATGACCCCAGTGCTGCTTCCCAGTTCAGACTAGACCGGAACATGTACACAGGTATAGAAAGGGGTGGGAGCTCACGACACAGAATCCAGGAACAGGAGTGGGAATAGTGATACCAGAAGGGTAGGGGGAAGTGGGGGAGAGGAAGGGGGAAAGGAGAAATCCGCCACACATAATTATACACCCCTCTACAGGGGGAAGAACAACCGAAAACATGGGGGATGGGAGACAGTGGTCGGTGTGAGAGATAAAAATAATTACACTGTACAATCTATCAGGGGGTTATGAGTGTGGGGGGAAGCGGGGTGGTGGTGGGGAACTGATACCCAGGGCTCAATAGAAAGCAAATGTCTAGAAAAGAATGAGGGCAACATATGTACAAACATGCCTGATTTGGTTGATGTATGGATTGTGATGAGTGGTATGAGCTCCCAATAAAATGATTTTTTAAAACAACGTTGCTCCTACAGTAAAAAGTGATGAGTAGAAGACATTTCAAATGTGAGGTCATGCATTAGGAAGGCTGAAGGACTAGCAGGTATAATCTCATCCAGTCGTTTTCAAAGCATGCTTCTCAGGGCTGTATGTGTATCCTAGATAGTGAAGGATTCATCGTGAATCATGAAACTGTTCTTGAAAATTAGTGTTTGTGTTGGTGGCAAGAAGAGAGGGTCCATTCCACATATGGAACAACATGAGAAAAACTACTGACACCAAAGGGTCTTCAGCATGCATACCAAAAGAGACAATGTTAGTGTTGGGAATTCGTAAAGATCGAAAGATAAGAAGTGGCTAGATTTTGCTGACAAGTTAGGGTTAAGGATCCGTCCCAAATATTATCCTGAGAGGGACAGTCAATTCATTGTTTCTCAAACGATAGCGCACCTATTAATAACCCTGGGGATCTTACTAAGTGGCAGATCCAAGTCAGGGTGGGGCCAAGATTCTGCATTTCTCAGAAGCTCCACGCCAAGTCTTTGATTCTGGATCATGAAGAATTTGACAAGAATTTGGGACATGTTTGCAGAACCTAATTCTGGGTCAGGAATTAGAAATGCTCCTAAATTAACAATGACCATGAAAAGGGACAAGAAGGGGACCAGAGAAGGGAAACTTCAGTATTACTAAAAAATTAGTGATCTTTGTTCCTAGATGAGCAGTTAATAACATTTTCCCGGCATGAACTTGTGTTGTGTGCGGTGTATTTGAAGCCACACAGTCCAGCGTTTCAGTCCTGTTTATGCTGTTGTCCACTAGAGTGCCCCTCGTTTGCTTTTCGACTGATTGGGGCTGATAATTGTATCATTGTGTGAACTGTGAGGATGACTATATTGATTTACATAAAATGTGCAGCACAGGGCCTGGTGTCCAATAAACATCACATCAAACAGTCTTTCTACTGAAATCATTGCTGATGCTATTGGTACCTATTAAGTGCATGAATTACATGGGAAGCATTGCTAGGTAGCCAGAAAGAATGTGTATCTGCAGTCTTCCAAATACCTGTATTTCCTCTTGGAAGCAGATTAGTCCCTGCCGATTGTGTTAAGGAAATCATTGGGTGATGATATCAAACAGGATTTCCTTGTGACTAGAAAACTCTAATTACTTCCAGGTGTAGGTCTGATGAAGTGGAAAAAAAAATGTCTCTGCACCACTTGCTGATGGTTAGGGTATAATATATAATTCCCACCAGGAACAACATGGCATAAAACTTAGAAGTGACGAAGCCCTAAGTAAGTTATGAAGGTCTTGCTGCTCACAAGAGACATAAATGTGTTGTACCAGTCATACTAACAGGTTATTAAATCCAATTTCTTTTTTCTTTGAAAACTACATTCTTCTTCATGAACCCTCACAATTCTATGCCCATCTTCTTCACACCATGAACACTCCCAGCACAGATATGAGTATCTACACTCAAGGCATTTATCCATCAACTAAATCAAACTGTAGAGTTTGTATGAGCCTCATAAATTATTCTTGTAATGATTTCATTTCATAAATGAGAAAAGGGCAGCTTTGACATTCCAAGTCCTCACTTAAGTCTTACAGAGGGTTACATGTGTCCGTGTGCACCTAAAGAAAGAAATCGGACAAAGAGTATAATGAAGAAAAATCATAGCCTCTTCTATAGTTTATCTTTGTAAAATTAAGTTTCTGATGGATTTTTTTTGACATGTGATCAGATAGGCTGTATCAGGCAGTGGTTAAAGACATGGATTCTGGCTGAAGCTACCTGATTTCAAATCTTATTTCTGCTTCTTGCTCACTGTGTAGCTCAGGACAAGCTACTTAGCCACTGGGCTTCAATTCCCTCATCTTTAAGATGAGATTGATAACAACAGGCCCCTACTTCACAAGATTGTTGTTTTGATTAAATTTGTTTATATAGAGTGTTCTTCGTACAATATATGTACACAATCAGTACTCAGTAACTTTTAGATATGTACACAATCAATACTCAGTAACTTTTAGATATGTACACAATCAGTACTCAGTAA
>NW_022103904.1:7636420-7647019 GCF_000313985.2 Echinops telfairi
TTTTAGATATGTACACAATCAATACTCAGTAATTTTTAGATATGTACACAATCAATACTCAGTAATTTTTAGATATTGCCATTAGGACTGTGCCCTTTCTTTCTGTAACCTGAGTTTTTCTGTAGTAGTTCAAACAACCTGAAACACCCCTTTTTCATTGAGGTCTGGCTATCGCTTCAGGTTTCTTATTCAGTTTGCTCCAATATGTGGCTGCAGTAACAGACATGACCACATAATAGATCTCCACGGAGCATTTCTCAAATGGCAAAAAAAATCAAAACACAACCATAATGTAAACGATGGGCAAACGTCTTTATTGGGAAACATTTGGCAGAGGCCAGGCCTTTAAAAGACAAATATTTCATTTGAGGAAATGATTTGAAGCGAAATGTTTTGTAGATGCTATCAACAAAACCAACTTGTATAATCTCACTTGCCTCCTTCATTATATTTCTATTGCTGGTCCTTCATCAAAAGCTAGATCTGATCTAGATTTTAAAAAGGAAAGAAAAAAACCCCCAAAACCCGTTTCCCAAGTCTGCTTTCCATTATCCCCAGCAAAATCTGTTTCAGTATTCAAAACTCATGAACACAGTGAAAAGAAAAATGTCAGCACAATCCACACTCACTAAAGGAGTTTGCGGCAAACCCTTGCTGAGAAAAACTGCAGGGCACCGCTGGCCTCTCTTTTGCATTTTTAACCACCTGAAAAGTATCCTGCGCTTTACTTTGGAGCGCATCCTGGACCAGGCAAATTTCCACCAAGGGCGAATTCCACTGAGTTCCATCGCAGCCACCCCCTCCTACTCACGGAGAACTGCCATGTTGTGGTAGGTGGGGAAGAAGGCAAGAAGTTGAGTTCATAACTCTGCAAGCTGGCAATCAAAAGGCTGCCTGATTATTCACAAAGAGTTTCTTCCTGAGAAGTTTTTACCATCTGGCATTTTGTACAGTAGAATGCAAGTGCTTTCATCGTGATGTTAGAGTAAAAACTGAGTAAATAGCAAAGAAAAACTCCTTCCCCCCTCCTGAGATTAACGGGGAAGACTCCAACAGGTGAATTCTAGTTTTCTTGCAAAGGTTACTCTGCTTTGCTTTGACATCAGTTTTGTTGCTAATAAGTCAAAGTCAAACAAACTGCCCTGCAGTCAATTCTGAGTCATGCCCTGTGTGTCTGAGAAGAACCCTGTCCCATAGGGTGTGTGATGGCTGAGCTTTCAGAAGTAGGGCTTTCTTCCAAAGGATTCACAAGCCTCCCAAGTTTTGGGGAAGAAACCAATTATTTAACTATCTGCACCAGCACTTTTTGTCCAATAAAGCCCGAAGAGTGTACAAAAACTTAAGTGCAGACTTCTATCATCTTTTAGTCTCTTCTGAACTTCAAAACAGCAACCCTAATAATTAGGTTATTCCGTGTTATTTCAAGCAAGATCTAAAAATGAAACAAAACCAATCCAGTCATCAAGTCAGTTACTACTTATAACCACCCTGTATAGAGTTTCTGAGACTTTAAATCTTCATGGAAGCAGACAGCCTCGTTTTCCTCCCAAGGAGCAGCTGGTGGGTTTGAACTGCTGGCCTTTGGGTAAGCAGTATAATGCCTACCCTACAGCACCACCAGGGTTCCTAAGCAAGACCTAGCATATAGGATTCCAGAAATGTGGGGAAAGACATCATGACAAGATATTCTGCTGCTTATCTCTGAAGCCAAGGACCAAGTTAGTGCTTTTCAAGAAGGATGGTCACTTATAGAATTTCCTCGATCACTAATTTTTGTTCTGGTTTGAAGCTAAAGTAAGAACAGGAGACCTTGTGATTTATGACATCACTTCTCGACCTAGTCCTTTCCAGTTGGAAATTGTTCATCCCCTTTACCTTTGGTTGCCTGAGAGAGGGGGGGGGGCGGGTACAATGGTAATTCATTCATTTGCCCTGAACAAAACAAAATTACTTCCAACCCATGATATTTCTACTCTTATTTTAAAGCACAAACACCCAAATACACAAAGATAGTATTTGATTACAATGGCGAGAAAAGCTACAGAGAACTACAACATAAGAAGATAAGAATTGTAAACAGTGAGATTTAACTAAGGAGCGTGACAGAGAGAAAATTGAAGAAAATGTCCATTCCAACAAAACTACGTACTAGGCTTCAAGAACATATTATTTCCTTTGTCAAGAACACTATAGAAAAACGTTCCTCTAGTTCTTCAATGCTTCCTCCCCACCCCACTATCATGACCCTTATTCTGCCTTACAAATCCGGCTAGACCAGAGCATGTGCACTGGTACAGATAAGAGCTAGGCAGGTAAACTCCTCAGGACCAATAATACCAGGAGGGTAAGGTAAAGGTCGGGGGAGAAAGGGAGAATCAATCACAATGATCTACATATAACACCCTCCCAGGGGGACCGACAAGAGAAAAGTGAGTAAAGAGAGAAATTTGTCAGTGTAAGACATAAAAAATAATAATAATTTATAAATTATCAGGAGTTCATGAGAGAGGGAGGGTGGGCTAGGGAGGAAAGAAAACTGAGCAGCCGATACCAAGGGCCCAAAATAGAAAGAAAATGTTTTGAAAATGATGATGGCAACATATGTACAAATGTGCTTGACACAAAGGATGGATATATGGATTGTGATAAGAACTGTATGAGCCCCCGATTAAATAATTAAAAAACAAAAAAGAAATACAAGTACTCCTTATGTGCCCATGTATAAGTCATAAAATCAGGTTATTTAACAAATGTGCATTCATTTATCATCAAAATATTTTTGACTTTCTCAATTTCCAGAAACTATCCTGATGCTGGAAGGGAAGCAATGACCATAATAGACAGAGAAGCTTACCCGTGGAGCTTATATTCAGATGGGGAGAGAGAGAATGAAGACGATGAAGAAACAAAGGTCAAACATGTTGGATGATCAGGCACACCAAGGACACAATCATTCATGTGCCTTTGCTTATACTACTAGGAAAGCACAAACCCTTCTTTTCTCATTCAGTTCAAATCTTATCCATTACTTTTTACTTCCTTCAAAATATGCTTGATCCATTAAGCTTTATTATTTTCCATGATTTAATATTATTTTGCAATTCTCTGCAGTCTCTTCTTTTTGTACCCTTTTAACAAGAATTTCACATTTATTTTCATAAATGGCTTATTTATAGTTTTCTCGTGATCCATTACTATGGAATTCACACCTCTCTGCATAGGTATCTTTGACTAAATATTTTTTCAAATGAAATCTCATTGGGTGACTTGCTCCCTTATCCCAGCATATTTGGGAATATCTGAAAAGTTAATATGACTAGGTTTAATTCACAGGAAATAACATAGAACAAATATGTCAAACATTAAAAGGCACACTGCATGCATAAATGGTCTCCTTTAAAAAAAAAAGGTCTCCTTTAAAAGGGATTCGTCATACTTCCTGTAAGTATACATATATGATGCCTTGAGATTCCAGCAAGAGGTTCCCATGAGACTCCATCAGAAAAACAAAAAATGTTCGGTTTTCTCTCAGCCTTGCTTCAATACACATCAAGGTGGATCGCACACCTTCAGGGTTTAGAATTTGGCATTTGCCCTAGGTTTATGCGAGATAACCTCTAAAACACTTTGAAATGTGAGGGTCTCTGATAGAGACTCCAGACTACACCTGAGCAACAGTTTATGCCGGTAAGGGGTGACTCTGGGGTTGTTCAGGCCAGGAAAACGCATTGTGTGGTAATTCATGATTCCCCCCCGGTGATATCAGCTACCCACCCTCTGTGGGATGGAGCAGGAGTTTTCTTACTTAATGAGACTCCCAGTAAAAGCCCTGAAAACAGAATATCCCGGGGCTTCCTGGGTGAGAGAACACATGGATGCACAAAAGAGGATAGTCTGACCCTTTGCAACATTGAAGGGCCCTACTGAGGATGCTTCCAGACCTGGTCCGATGTATCTCTTCATGTGTATCTCTTTTTGCTATAATAAAGCTATCATCATTAAGTACAGCACTTTCTGTGACCTTTGTGTGCCATTTTAGTAAATTATCAAGCCAGAGGGAGTAGTGAGAACTAGCAGGTCCGACGTGAGGAGGGTCAGAACTCCTGAGCATGGCTGACATCCTGAGGGAATAAAGACAACTCCTGCATGGGTGGAAATGTGGGGATTCCCAAGCTTGCATCTGAAATTTGAAGCCTTAGATTTGTTAGGCAGCCTGCTTTTAGCTTGTGATCTCTGACCATAAGCTGGGTGTTTATGAACAGAGGAGGAAGTGCTACAGCAGCAGTGGGTGTTAGAATTGAGCTTGCAAGTGCAAAGTGAGATTTGGATTTTTATGGTATTTGATGATTATTGAGTCACACATTTACTCATTCTTACAATAAGCCCCAATAGTCAGCATCCAGAGGTCAGAAAACCCTATTTGAACTATACCCAGTAGATTGAGATCCCCCTTTGAGCTTTTCTGGTAAGTGCAGCAGGGCTCACATCTGAAAGTTCAGCTTACTTTCAACCCAAAGCTTGACGTCAGTGGAATTTGTCTTTTGTTTTGTTGAGAATTTGCCTCCTTCCCCTCCTCCTTTTTTTCTTTAGATTTCATTGGTGAATCCTATTTCTTTTCTCCCTGCAAAGCCATATTCAAGATTTCTTAGTTTCTCTGCTCGACCACTCCCAGGTTTAGACTGTCAGGCATTTCTCATTTTGTCTATTCCTCGATGAAAGGCACTTGACACCCCGTCTAGATTGTGAGCTTAGTGAAGGCAGGAATACCTTGTACTGAGATCCATATCCATTCCAGCATAGAGAAGAAACATGTACTATCTATACACATCGATTAAATGCCGCATCAACATGCAACCTCTGACAATTAGTTAAAGAAACATTTATTATTGAAGTAAATATTTCTTTAACTAATTGTCTGAGGTTGCATGTTGATGTGACATTTAATAGAATGACAAATGCAAATTGATGGACCTGATAGAGAGCAAGGAGTAACAACAAACGATATCTAATAAAGCCACACCATTGGCATTTTCCTGGCCTTCTTATGCCATATAGCAAACATATTGATCCAAGCGTCTTGCTGGCTTCGGTTGGCTGAAATTAAAAGCCAACCCTTTGATTTTTTTAGAGTACATATCCTAAGGTTTCTGATGCCTTTAAGTTCATACACATACTGGCAAGTATGTAGCTTTGGGGAACATGGGAGGTCTAAAGGTGAACCTATTAATAGAACACAGGTATAGTCACTGCTCCATACAACCTGTACGCTGCTGAATGCACAGGAGCTTGGCAGATGGAGTTGAATGCCATTAGATAACATGTAGAGAAGACGTTGCTTGAGGAAGCCAAATATTTTATATTCACTATTGTTAGATATGCCTTGGGATAAAAACTTCTAAGAAAAGCTTATTCCTTTCCAAGAAATAAACCATGTAAGTACTAGTGTTAACTATGTTGGCTCTTTGGTATATGGTTTTTATTTTAACTAAGGGAAACTATTATTTGTCCTTACCAAACTTCTTTCTGCATATATGTAGGAAATCAGACAGATGCTGGCAGATGAATTTTGTATTTCCATCCCAAAAAAATTATCATAGGGGAAATATTTAGTATCCAGTATTTGAAAAGCTATTATTTGCTTCTGATTAGAACAAGAAGGCAGAATGTACATTTCTTCCACTGCTTTACAAAGGTATGTTAACAACAAAATTCTTGCTTTAAAATAGAATGATACCAAAGCACATTAAAGTCCATTGGTATCAATTACTTCCAGGAACTGTAACACAACCTAAAAAGCAACAAAAACCAAGAATGTAAAGTCCTTTGATGTTGTAGTAAGACATATCATAATAATATAATAAAAAAGAACTCACTGCCATTAAATCAATCATAACTTATAGCAGCCCTATAGGGCAGAGTAGAACTGTCCCTGTGGGTTTCAGTAACTAAAACTCATCAAGGGATTAGAAAGTCTAGTCTTGCCCCCATGGACCTCCTATGGACTAACTGGTGGTTTCGAACTACTGACCTTTTGATTTGTAGCCCAATGTGTAACCAGTATGCCACCAGGGCTCATGTTGCAAATAATCTATTATCTCTTAGTTTTGTTTCAGCTGATTCGGCGCCCTTTTGTTGCCACGATGACATCTTTATTTGACCTTGAACTGAGGAATTGTGACATGGCGATGAAGAGCGTGGACTCCATATACGTTCTCTCGCCAATCCTGTCCAGCCATGATTTTCAATCCTCATTAAAGCCCACCAAGATACTCAATGCCTCGGTCCTTCTTTTACTTTCATAAGCTAAGGATGATTATAAGAATGGCCGTTTCCTCAAAGCTGTTATGTGTGGAATGTTGACGTGGTTGTCAGGTCGGTAATGGTTCATGGAAATCCCATGAGGTCATGCAGCATCGTCAAGATTGCTGGTATGTCCATGTCCATCGTTGCTGCTGCTTTGTATTTTGAATGCTTCCCAAATTAGGGACTGATCTTCTTGTCCTCAGTCAAACAATCATGTGTGATGGTCCCTTAGAGTATTTGCACTGAATATTTTATCACATGTTTAGTAAAAGTTTACACTGAAAATTAGGTGGTCATTGGACAAATTCACAAGTTGCTCAGTGACATAAATTACAGTTTTTACAATGTGTCAAGATTCTCTTTCATTGTGTCATGAGATTTCAGTTGTGGCTAAAATTTTTGGAAGACCACCTGATCTTTCTTTCCCGTCTTTCTCCTTCTGGAAACTACTGAAAACTATCCCCTGTGGGTGACCATCTGGTATTTGAAATATTGGTTTTAAAACTTCCAACTTCATAGAAACACACAGGCCATCACAGTGTGGCAAAACTGATGAGGAGTGGGTGCTAAATGTTAAGGTGGAGGTATTCAGAACAATTAATCAAGTGTCCCCAAGCGATCCCAGTCCATTGAGAGCTTCTCAGAAAAGTCCTGAGGAACCAATGCTATTAAGTCTTGAAGTACAGTGGTTAAAGTAGGAAGATGATACAAATGGAGAACCTCAGGCACTGTGGGAGCAGCAGTTGGAAAAACTATTAGAAGGAGAAAAAAAAGCATGATCTCTTCAGTATGAACGGATTATTAAAGAGGCTGCTCTAGCAATGTCTTAAAACTCTTTGTCATATTGCCGACTTTTAACAGTTTTCTAAAGATGGTCACTGGAGTGATGTGAGAAGATGAAGTAAAAATATTCATGATAGCTGGTTTCATTTGTAATTCAAGACTATGAATCTGAAGGAAGCCTTAGCTCTCCATGGCTAACAAACATACCAGGCGCCCCAGCCCACCTACCCCTCTGCTGTGGTCATCTTCTCTTGTGTAATTTTTCCTTGCTTCTTCAACACAGCTCCTCTTCCTGCATCCTCACTCGGCACCCATGTCTTTACTTTCGTGGGAATATCGAAGCAATGGGAGAGAATGTCTGCAAATTCTAACTCGGTGCGTGCTCACCTTCAGTCCTACAATGTTTGCGGCCTACATCTCTATTTCTTTCCGGTTTCCATAGATGAATTATCCATGGTCCTGGAGTAACCCACTCTATCTGTGTACAAGATATTATCCTCTCTTACCTCCTCAGAGGCATTTCGCTGACACTTCTCCAGAACTTCAAACTGGCTCATGTTGGCTCAAAGTGAAAATTTGCACTTATATCCCAAATATACTTAATTAATATCTGCATTTTAATAACATCCCCAGGTGATTCTTGTATAGCCATCTTCTTTGGTTATTTAATATTTAAACTCAACATGTCCTTACGTGATCCAAAACAAACTTCTTCCCTAGACCTACCCATTTTAATAAAATACAACTTAATTCTTCAGTTGCTTAGCCCAAATGTTTACTTATTCCTGATTCCTTCTCTCATCCACATTCTAAAGCAAATATGCTAGCACTTCCTTTCTATTCTACTTTTTAGCAATCCCTAGAATCTGACCTCTTCATACCTTTCCCTGTCTGTTTCCTTTCCTTGCTTTATTTTTCACCTTAGCATTTAACACCTTTATTTCAGAGCAATCCGTACTTCTTTTGTTTAATAACTTTCTCCACAACCAGTCTGATGATGCAGTAGGTTAGATGTTGACTGTTAACCCACAGGTTTGGTGTTTCAAACCCATCAGCTGCCTGGCAGGAGAAAGATGAGACTGTCCTCCAAAAGATTTGCATCTCAGAAAATCAAAGAGCATTTCTGCACTGTCCTACAAGCTTGCTTTGAGTTGGAGTTGACTCCAAGACAGTGGGTTTGGTTTGGGATTTTTGATCCCATTCAGAGATGAGCTTCGCTCCTTCCTCCAATGCCTTTTCAGACAGTCTGTTGAATGAGTGTGCAGAGAAGGCTGCCTTTCACTTGTTTGCTTGTACCCTTCCCGGAGATGCCCAGAAGTATCCTGACCTTTGTGTATGATTTCAATACACAAACCACTGAACTTAGGAAATAACTCACTTTTTCCGTACATTATTTCTCTGGTTTATAACTTGGAGTCCAGTATTTTATGAGTCAAGTCCACACGACTGTTATTAAAATGCATTTCTTTCTATGTGCCCAGACTGAAGCTTATCTAGCTCGGTCCTTACCACTTGCATATCTTAAGTGGAAAAGAGAGGAAGGAGTTTCACCCTGTCTCCTTCAATGCTGTATGCAGTGTGTGTCTTAGGAAGCCCCAACACAGAATACTTATTAATATCACTGTCCTTTAACCTCCTGGAGGTTATGGGATGGTGATGGGAACCTCTCTCTCTCTCTCTCTCTCTCTCTCTCACACACACACACATCTCCTAACATTTCCTTTCTTTCAAATGACATGATACATACATACATACATACATACATACATACATACATCGCTGGCTTGGTGTACATTCCATCATCAAGATCACATATTAGCAGACACTGATTTCAAGACTGAGAATGACAGTGGGACAAGAGGAAAGTTAAAGGAAAGACCTAGGAGGCAAAGGGCATTTATAGAAGTCTAGATAAAGGCATGTACAAGGGTTTCTATGTAGACAGTCATACTACCTGGGAATAATAATAATACATTTGCCTTCTCCTTTCCAGTACTTGTAACTTGGAGAGGTTTGTTGTCAAATCAGAATGGGATACATGAGCAGATCCCCCTCCCTCCCACCCCCCATCTCCCACGCACCCGCCCCTGCACTTTAATATTAATACCTTTATTATTTCATTACTAATTTCTACTGGCTGTGGGTTTGAGTTGTCCTTGTGTTCTTAATCTTGTTATGGATGTACTCTTACATTTCTATTGCACATTTTCATCAAATATTGATGCTAAGTTTAACCACATTTTCATCAAATATTGATGTTAAGTTTAACCACATTTTCATCAAATATTGATGTTAAGTTTAACCAATATCTTTTCAGAATCAGTTAAGATAATCATAGGATTTCCCTCTATCGTTTGAGTGATATGATTAATTAATTTCTTTATATAAAATACCCTTATCTCCTTATATAAGTCCTGCTCATCCCACTTTTAATTAATTGCTGGATTTGGATAATAAACTTAGCATCTGTGTTCAGAAGTAAAATTGTCTTCAGTTCTCTTTTTTGTGCATGTAACTTTTTCAGGTATTCATAGCGCTGTTATAAAAAGTGAATCATGAGAATCATACAGTGTAAGAATCATTTCTCTACAACTTAAAAAAATAACTGACTCCATCAAATATGGGTAAACAGTATTTTCAGAGACAGAAGGGGAAGCATTATGAATTTTTAACATTTTATTTGTGCCATTGGTCTAGTAGGCTTTCTACTTCTTCTTGTATGACATTTATCTTTAATATTGTCATTTTTCAACCTCATTAATTACTAGTGAATTGAAAATGACAGCGAAAGTCACATCTACAGAATTGGCAAATGTTTAATATGCTAATGACTTTTATAAATGAGGGTTGTGTGAACTGCTGTGGGGGTGTTAATTTTTATAAATTTTCTGAAAAAGGATTTTTTTGGTAATTTTATCCTTAGCCTTAAAACAACACTATTTCTTATAAAGAAATTATTTAGAAACAGCATGCAGGGATTAATGGATGATTATTTTCATCACGGTGTTATATTAATACCTAGAAACAACACTGAATACAAAAACAATGCAGTCAATTATGCTTTGTCATATAAGGAAATATTTTCCCTGCTTTTAAATAACATTCATAAAGAATGAACAATGACACAAGAAAATGACAATAGGTTAATCTTAAGAAGAAAAAATATCAGATGGAGAATTGTATATATAATATGATTTTAATTTTTTTTAAGATCATTTTATTGGGGGCTCATACAATTCTTATCACAATCCATATATCCAACCATTGTGTCAAGCACATTTGTACATTTGTTGCCATCATCATTCTCAAAATATTTGCTTCCTACTTGAGCCACTGCTATCTGCTCCTAAGGGGAGGGTATTGTTTGTGTCTCCCCAGGGAAAGATGGACCAGACTTAAATCCAGTGTTCCAGGATGCTAATGCAGCCTGCTTGCAGGCATGGAGAGAGGAGCCAGTGGAGGGCCCTAAGCGCTAGGTCCCCATACCAGCTACATGGACAACTGCCCCTCCCC
>NW_022103904.1:7648485-7675440 GCF_000313985.2 Echinops telfairi
CTTACAAATCTGGCTAGACCAGAGGATGTACACTGGTACAGATAGGAACTAGAAACACAGGGAATTCAGGATGGATGATCCCTTCAGGACCAGTGATGAGAGTGGCGATACCTGGAGGGTGGAGGGAAGGTGGGGTAGAAAGGGGGAATCAATTACAGGGATCTACATAGAATCTCCTCCCTGGGGGATGGACAACAGAAAAGTGGGTGAAGGGAGATGTCAGACAATGTAAGATACGACAAAATAATAATAATTTATAAATTATTGAGGGTTCATGAGGGAGAGGGGAGTGGGGAGAGAGGGGAAAAATGATTTCAATTTTTAAAGGTATGAAAGACACTTGAAAAATGTTCCGTGAGATGTGAGTAGCGGTAGTCCCAGGTGGAAAGATAGAGCAACTTTTGCTCCAAATGCCTTAGTTGTTTTAAAACCCACTGTTGCGGAGTCCATGCTGACTGCTAGTGCCCGACCCCCCTACCCCGGAGGTGGGGGGCGTTCTGAGACTGCCACTGTTTGTTTCAGTGGGCAGAGTCCAGCCTCTCTCACAGAGCTGCTGGTGCTTTTGACTGCTGACCACGCAGGTCCCAGGGCAGCGTGTAACCACTACACCAGCAGGGCTCCACATTTGTTTTAAAATGGTTAAGAAATGAAAGAGTGAGCAACCGGACTTTCTGAAAGTTTTCCTTTTTAGTGCTGCTGTTTGTGCGCACTCTTCTGTTGGACGGTTTTCTGGTCTTAGGAAACCGTGTCTATCCCACATCTCCTCTCACAGAATAAGCGAATAAACGGGATTCCTTCCATTCTTAACAAATCTCCGTGGCTGGCTGCTCTTCCTGGGCACTCCTCAGCTCTTCCCTCCCCTCCTGCTCCCCCAGGTTTCATGTAAGATGTGCATTCTGCTGCTGTATTGGCAGCAGGAGTGCTTTCCTGCAGCTTTTCCTGCCTGTCAGAATGAGGACTTCACTCCACTCATGACTCATGCGCCCTGCTCTCGGCACCATAGCTCTCAGCTGCGGGTTAACGTGTTGGCCTGCCACCTTGCCTCAGGAAAACCACTGCTGCTATATTCCTGTTGTAGTCCTGCATCTCTCCTTGCTCTCTTGTCTTCTCCCTAACTTAAAACGAATGCATCGGATGATCGCAAGTGCGATTGTTTTTCTGGTTTGTTTTTCTGAGCCTGGTCACCCGCACCCTCATTCTGTGTATACACCTTGGGGATCACATCAACCTCTCAACGCATCCATCCTTCATGCCTGTCTGAGAGCTGCTCTCTGAAGGGACATTGTTATTCTCCTCCTGTGTGTTTGCTTCTTGGTGGCTTTAGAAATCAAATGGTACCAGGATCTGTTATGGTTTGTCTTAACGGGAGGAAGAACCTTCTAGAGATAGAAGCAGTGGAAAATGAAAAGAATCTATGTGTGTTGGGGGACGGGATGGGAGACGCAATGTGGGAGGGAAAGGTCTATACTGGGAATGGGAAGACAAACTTGTTCCCCTATGGCTTCCTTCATCTGCCTGGCCAGGGACTGCATGAGAATCCTGTGAATGGGACCCTAGAGGCCACCACGGACAAGAGCTGTTACTGCGGAGATGGAGGTGCAGCAAAAACCAGGAGATTGTGTCAAGATATGAAATATCAGAAAAGGGGGTCCTCCTGGTCCCCAGGGCTGGAAAGGAAAAGAAGGGCAAGTATTGAGGAGAGACTCCCAAAAGGAGTTCAATGGCTATCAGCTCAGCAGTAGGAATGTATGCAAATTAGGCCTTTGAAGGTTACAAAGACTATAGCCTGCCAGGCTTTTCTAATTAGCCTTGTCTTCAGGAGTGGGTGCAAATGAGGGGGCCTGAATTCAACTCTTTCCAAAGTGCTAGGCACACTGAACTCCTTGCTCCCCTCCCCAGGCCGCCAGGAGGAATAGGGGAGCCATAGTTGCTGCACAGAAAATGAAACATGGTTTAAGAGCAAGAAGCTTCTTTTGGGTCCAGGGACTGGACACGCTCTTTTGGGGGCAATGGGGTATAATGGTAATTATTCAGCTCTGGAGTCATATTGTTTGGGTTTAGATTCCAATTCTGCTACTTCCGATTAGCACCAAACCGGCATATTGATTGACCTCTCTCTGCCTCCATTTCCTCATATGAAAAAATTTTTAAAGAATAATTCTACCTATACATTGGAGTGGTTGCAAGAATTAATTTTATTAATGTTTTTAGGGAAAAAACATGTAGAATAGTGCGTGGCATACAATAAATTTCAGCTCTCATTACTATTGTTATTCATTCCTTTGTTATGCTCTACCATGATTTTGATTTTGCTAGTCTCTGCACCTCTTCTTTTTGGGTGTCTGTCACCCTCTGACCTTGATGTCAATATTTATGCTCTCTGCAGATCAAATTCCTACTGAGTTAATCATTTCCATCTGTGTTGGACAGAGCTTTGGCACCAAGCCATCTCAAAGGGCAACTTCTCAATCCATAAAGTATATTTTTTACCCAATAAGTACATTGATAACACCTAACACTTTATACAAAACTAGCAAGAGTAACAGGGTCAGCTGAAGCCAGCTAGAGAGCACCTATTTCATACAGCAAATCCGTATGGCCTTACATTTGAAATTAAGGGAAAGGTGATTTTAAAAATAGGTTATCTTAAAAATAGTATGAGTGGACCATGACCCTTTCTATTAGGAAACCCTGGGGACCAAAGTTTCCTAAACCAGGCCTTCTATCTCTGGAAAAGGCCAATGTATCTTGGAAGCTGGAGTGAGAATCTGTTGCTCATAGGCAATGGATGGATCTACTAAAATGAGCCTCTAGAATATTTACTTATTGCTTGATGATCCAACTTCGCTCCCTGTCTCTCATCCATTATGGCCGTAACATCAGTCACACTGTAGCCATTGATGCCATTCACGCTCAAGTCACAATTGTTCCTCAAATAGAGGGCCTCTGTTTGATTTTCACTTTCTATCCACAGTGCCCAGCACAACCACAGTGCCCAGCACAAAGCCTGGTGTGCGGGAGCACATGATAGCTAGGTGCTCACAAGTGACCAAATTACAAGGTCCTTGGCGGCATTTCTCAATGTAGTCCTTTTGCAAATTTCAATGTATGTGATCATTTGTTCAAAGACATTTCCAGGTGTCAATTCCTGGTAGAATCCTCAACTTCCATGCGGAAGACCCAGGTTCAACTCCTGGCCAATGCAATGTGTGTACTGGCACCACTTGTATTGCTATGATGTGGACCAGGGTTCAGTGGCGATTCCCGGGAAGACATATTAAGGAGAAAGTCCTGTTGGTATACTTCCAACAACTAGTAGATGGGAACCCTGTGAATGACCACAGTTCAGTCCACAAGCAACCATGGGGCAGGGGCATTACAAAGCAGCATGTGTCTCTTTGTACCTGGGATCATCCTGAGTTGGAAGTGAACTGACAGCAGCTAACCACAGGAACACATCCTTGCTTGTGTAAAAGAGTCTTAGGTTCTCCTTAAGGGGTTGGTTGTTTATCTGCTTTGAAATCTAATGCAAAAGGGAACTACAATAAAACAACAAAAAATAAACAAAAAAGATCAAAACCCTACAAACTATTCTCCTGATCAAGTACTCCTAAGCATTGTATGTAACTGTCATGGGGGATAGAGTTGATTATAAATCTAGAAGAGTAGAACCTCAGCAACAAAACAAAAAAAGAAAGAAAGAAAAGGAAGATGAAGCCGAAACAGAAGGAACTCTGGAAAAAATTACCCTTTGCGTTTGAGAGGCTGTTAGAGTAGGAGGCTAAGTGGGTGGGGTGGGTGGGCAGTGGCAGAGACACTAATGCTTCATTAGATTTTCAGCTTGATAATAACCCCACTGAGATCTCAGTGGGAGTTTAATCGGTATTAAAATCTGATTGACTAAGGCCAAGGTTTCGTTCTACGATTTAATGCGCGCAGAATTTCCCTAAGAAGTGAAATTGACACCTTCTCTCCTCCATGCTTGTCCACTGAAACTACTGTGCTAAGAGAAAAAAATAATAATAAGACAACAACACTACGGACAAGAAGAGAGAGAAGTGTGGCATTGCCCTTATCAAGCCCTTACCAAGACAAATATTTACACTGCACTTTGCTTTTTTTTTTAATACTCCCATTATTCTGGAAGAGATTTATGATTTTTTTCCTGACATATGCCAAAGCAGGTTTTTACATTTTGCAAGTATGCAAATAGCAAATGGAATAAGAAATTCATGCAGATACTTTCCCCGATTTTCAAATGCAGAACATCGTGTTATGCTGGTTCCACAGTTATAATTGCATTTACAAGTCCTGCCTTGGTGTGGCATTTGGGGTCTCTGGGGACTCTGAACATTATTTAATGTCTGACTTTTACAGCTTTGTAATCAGCTCTATTCATAAGACAGGCTTATAGAAAGCACATTGCTTCTTCGGAAGGAGATGCAGTGATTAATGACAACATCAAGAGTGCCTCTTGAGCCCCAGAGAAACCCAACAAAGAGACGGTACTTCAGCCACATGCTGGAATTTCTGCCCCGGTCCAACACCCACCCACCCACCCCTTGCTTTCGGAGACCTCCTTCCAGCTACTAATATGCAGAAGACAATGTCTCCTCCTGGTCAGTACCTATTGTCCCTGCCTCCTTCTCTCCCCGGAATCTCTTAGTAATCTATCCGGAGTGGCAAACTTTCAGGAATGCCCTCTTTAGGAGTCTTACAAAATGTGTAAGCTTGTATCATTCCTTTCTTCGTAGGAATAAAGGAAACTCTTTATAGAACTGGAAACATTTCCTTTTAAACAAAAGCAATCAAGTACTCCCCAGGGCTGGCCCACAGAGATTCATTCCTCATCCTCCAGAGACCAAATTGTGAAAGACATAAGTGTCTTTCCTTCAAAGAGTCCCAAGAACCTTTCTCTGGAAGGCCACTCCCTTCAGAGTGTCTGCACACAACCAGCGCAGACAGTAGCTCCAGCTCCTGTGTCATGCTGGTTAATCCAGGACATCTGGCCACCCCATGTGGGAAACCATGTTCTGTGTACCCTCCAGGGCTAGCAAGAGGCAAGTCCTGTGTTTGTGGGAGATCTGGCTTCCAGGGAAATAAAGCCAACAAGACAAGACGACAGTGATAAATCACTCTCACAGGATGTGTTTTCTTTATAAACACATTACAAATATATTATTATACCTTTATTTGCCAATAATAACATATATTTCAAGATAGATAAGCATTCAATTTAAACATCTGATCTCCACCACCACCACCACCCCTCTATTCTTTAATCCAGAAATCCTGTACAACCTGTTGTGTGGATTGATCATTCCTGCAGGCGTATTTCGATGAAGAAATACTTGCTTTGCTGAACTCCTGGGGGAAACAAGTGAGCTTCAGGATTCAGCACTTTTGGACGCTGGCCCAAGGGCAATGAGGGTTCAGTCAAATCTCTTGCCTGGAGCTTTAGGTGTAAAAGAAGCAACCGGAAGAGAGAATACCTGTGTTCCCATTCTTCTCCACCCAACAGACTGCAATTTTGAGCAAGCCACAGAACATCTCCATTTCCTTAACCTTAAAATAGAATCATTGATTTTTCAAAACCGGAAGAGACCCCTTTAGTGACGCAGAAAACCCTGATATCTGCTTTATCAAGTGCCTAGGGTGACAGAGAATGCCAGCCCAAATTTCTGAGGTTGTGCAAACTGTGATGCTGATGAAAGAAATGTGAACTAACACTGTTCACAATTTAAATGACAAAATCCTTCAGGGCTCAGACCAAGTACATTTTATTGGATAGTAATATTTTCATTACCATTCATAAGACCCATGTTTAGCTACATGTGGATGTTTTTATTTCCTTCAATTTCTGAAAGTTTCGTAAAGGGGTGGCTTTTCTTTTTGTCTATCCTCTAAATCTACTCCATGTCCTCTCAAACCCAAACTGCATTTCCTCCCCATGCTCTCCACTTTCCCAGAACGTCCAATCCAACCACCCCCGCCACAGAAGACCAGCCATGTGGCTAAGTGAAAAACAATCACTTCTGTCTCTATTGAGTATGAATGCATAATACAGGTTTGAAGTGCTAACGGTATAGCATGGAACCTCTGCAAACAAAATCTTTACTTTTTTTTTTGCTCTCCTTTTTAAAAACAATCATTTTAATGGGGGTTCGTACAACTCTTACGACAATCCATACATCCATCCATTGTGTCAAGCACATTTGTGCATTTGTTGCCAGCACCATTCTCAAAACATTTGCTTTCTACTTGAGCCCTTGGTATCAGCTCCTCATTTTTCCTCTCCCTTCCCGCCCCACCATGAACCCTTGATAATTTATAAATTATTATTTTGTCATATCTTACACTATCTGACGCCTCCGTTCACCCACTTTTCTGTTGCCTGTCCCCCAGAGAGGAGGTTATATGTACCTTGTAATCGGTTCCCCCTTTCCACCCCACCTTCCCTACACCCTCCCGGTATCTTCATTCTCAGCACTGGTCCTGAAGGAGTCATCCGTCCTGGATTCCCTCTGTTTCCAGTTCTTGTCAGTACCAGTGTACATCCTCTGGTCTAGCCAGATTTGTAAAGTAGAATTGGGATCATGAGATTGGAGTGGGGTGGGGGGCAGGGTGGAAGCATTTAAGAACTAGAGGAAAGTTATATATTTCATCATTGCTACCCTGCACCCTGACTAGCTTGTCTCCTCCCCACAACCCTTCTGTAAGGGGATGTCCAGTGTCTTCACGGCAATGAAACTTTGTTGCTTTTGTTGAACTCTTTTGCTGAGCTTCCCCGAAGCCTTAGCTAAAGACTTGCATGCAGCATGCTGCAGTGTGATGGACTGCATTCACGTGGCCTTTTTCACATAGGCCAGCCCAGAAGTAGACGATGGGGACCTGACTACAACCAAGAACAGAAGACCAGCTACTTCCGCAGGAGTCAGCAACCCATTCCTCCATCATGAAAGGAAAGCACACGTCATGAAGAAGGAAGGCCAAGACAGAAAATCTCAAAGTGGATTAGAAGAGACTCTGAAAGTTGCTTTTGATTGTAGAAAACCTAAGGCAAATGCAAGAAATGATGGATTCAAAGAACTGGACAGAACATTTTAAAGGGCACCTTGAGAAGACAAAATAAAGTATAATAAAAAGTGAAAAAGACTTAGAGTTAGAAAATGGAAAAGGGAAAATATGCTCAGCTTATCGTAAACTGAAAGAACTGGGGGAAAAAATTTAAGCCTTGAGCTGCAATATTAAAAGACCCTTTGGGGAAGTATTTTTAACAGTTTTATTGGCACTTGACACCACATTAATTCAATCATATGAAGAAGAGGTGTACAATTATTATCACAATGTACTCATTATTATTAATGTAATTATTTTTTAATTGTGGCAAAAAATATACAAAACAAAACATCCCACAACTCAACAACTTCTACACATATAATTCAGTGCCATTGATTATATTCTCCACATTGTACACCCAGTATTACTACCCTTTTCCAAATTATTCCATCACCATTAATATAAACTCAGTGTCCCCGAGGCAAAATCTCTTCCTTCCATGGTAACTGTTTGTCAACTGGTTTCTTCTTCTTCTTTTTTTATTTTTTGAGTAGTAGTTTTCTTGATACAAAATTCACATATAATATACTTTCCATAGTTAAGTCACTCCTCAAAAGAGTTGTGTATACATCAGCACAATCAGTTCTAGTGCTCCCTCCCCACTCCCACACTCAGTTTGCTCCCCAATTCCCTCACACTCCCCACCACTCCACCCTAACCTTGTCCTCAATAAACCCTTGCATCAGCTAATGTCTGTATGCATCTACTCCTTCTGTGCTTTATAAACTGGGAAACCTAACAGAAACAACAAAAAGCAAAAAGGAAAGGAAACAGAAAGAAGAAGAAAAAGTAATAATATAAATATAAAAATGAAGAGGAAGGATGAAAAGACCACCAACAATATTATGAAAGCCAGAGGAGAGATTTCTGTCATGGAATAGGCAAGAAATATTTAAACCTAGAGCAAATTCGGATTTGGTCAAGACAGAGGTCAACTGACCCAGTGTCATATTCTACCATGGTCCAAGCCACCATCATCGTTTATAATGATCTCTTTCTGGCAGTAATGCTCTAAGAGTCCCTTGGCTGTGGCCAGAGGAGATCTTCCAGAGGCTTACTCTGACTCGATATTCAGCTGCTGCATTTGGGGCTCCCACTGTCTTTTTAATTGTGGCATATTGCATGTTCACAATTTGATCTTTGATACTTTTCTCTTCATCATATTTGGATTTTCTTATCAGCATTTTTGGATCACAAAGGCTAGTGTGCTTCTTCAACATGGACATAGTTGGTGTCTCACTTAGATGGCTGCTTGTTTGAATACAAGCCTTTAAGACCCCAGACACTAATCCAATTGATAGCCAGGCACCATCTGCTTTTTTCACCACATTTTGCTATAACACCTTTATCTTTAGTGATCTCCTTATGATGGCGAGTATGAAGCAGGACCATGTTATAAGAGCTGACTGTTCTTGAATTGGTGCTAGCATTAAGTGGGAGCCCAGAAGCCATCTGCTTGTCCGGGGGTAATGAACAAGTCTTCTTTACTTTAGTGGTGCTATTGTTTTAGTGGACAAAAACTAAAACCAACACCAACAACTAAAACCAGACAAACAAGCCAAAAATCCCCAAACAAGCTCCCAAACAAAAAACAAAATAGAAAAATATTATCAACCATCCCCCTGATAAATCAATAATTTATCCAATAGCATAGAGCTTAAGGTACTGTTGATATGAGGAATTTACTTGAGTACAGTCTAACTGTGAGCTGCAAACCATGAGTTGTTGTTTTGTACAGATTGGTTTCTTAATTTATTGAGCTCTGTTTACATTGATCTAGAGGAAAATTTCCTGTAAGTTTCCTTACAAGGGAAGAACCTTGCCTATCAGACGAATACCTGTCATATTAATGTAAGAGGAGCATTGAGATACTAAACATATAGTGGTTCTAGGTCGCTTTTCATTGGACATCTATTAAGCCAGGTGATGACCGCCATTTCCATAGTCTTGGAGTGGCCATAGTTTGCTTCTTCTCCCATTAGGGAATTTCAGTCCTAAGTCCAAGGACTACAGGTAGTTTGTTGTCCAAGTTTTTTCAGTCAGGCTTCCATGTTGGATCCTTCTTGTGCGGCCCTTGGGGGATGCCATGTTCCCTGTGAGGTCAGCATCTACCATCATCATAGTCCACGGCGTGGCTCATCAAGGGTGGTGTAGAAACTTGCCCAAAGTGTCTATCCAGGGACATAGAACTGGATTTATTCTCCTCTTAGGTTCTCTACAATTATGTCTCCTATGAAATGTAGATGCTCTCTATGGGCAAAATATTGAGCAATACAGGAAGCATTAAAAAAATGGAAATAAGCATGAAGGAAGGTCAGGGAAGTGAAATGATGGAAAGAAAGAAGGAAGGAAGGAAAGCCAATGCCAGGATGCATGATCAAGTCCAACACTTACACACGGCTGATATGTATTCTTTTATTCACAGTGATTTTGTCTTTGGAAGCCTGTGACCCATGAGTTGGCCAAGTTTTCCTTCGTAACTTAAGTAATAGAGTTCAGCTCTAGGTACCAAGGGGTACAACCTGAGTCATAGGAAAATGTGTATGAGCTTAGGGTTGGCCATGAAGTGCAATCTACCTGGGGGAATTTTAAAGAGATTTTGCATCAAGTACTTAATTTTCACTTCAGTGTGTGTCTGCATCTCTTTAGGTACCAAAAAGTGACTGCTAACATGGAAATTTGGTGCTACATGATGAGGTCAAGTTATCTATCCACAATTTCATTTAGGTTTGATTTGAAGTATATCCAAATACTAGGTCTAAATTAATAAGCAAAGGGTCAAGATGAATGAAGAATGAGACTAATTTAGGTGAGAAATTTCTTAGGGTAATGGTTCTCAGAGTAGAGTCCTTGGACCTAAAGCTTCAGCATCAACTGTGAACTTGTTAGAAATGTGAATTCTCAGTCCTCTCTCCAATCTATAGAGGTTGAAACGATGGGTGTGAGGATCAAATTCCTGTCTGTAACAGGTTCTCCAGATGATCAGCCATATGCTAAAGCTGGAGTCTTGCTACTGTTGGTATGTGCTGTGGAATTAGTCCCCATTCATAGGCACCCTGTGCACAACCGGCCCCTGCCTGGTCCTGCGCCATCTCCCAATGTCTGTTATGTTTGAGCCTACTGTTGCAGCCACGGTGGGAATCCATTTTGTTGAAGGTCTTCTTCTTTTTTGTTGCCCTTCTAATTTACCAAGCATGAGGTCCTTTCCCAGGAACTGGTGTTCCTGATAATATATCTGGAGTGCATTAGATAAAGTCTTGTCACTGTCCCATTGAAGGAACATTCTGCCTCTTCTTTCTCAAGAGGATTTGCGTGTTCCTCTGGCAGCCAGGCATGGGTCAGGTGCACAGGCTCTTCAAACAGACATCCTTACCCTTCAGCACTGTAAAGAGGTCTTGTGCAATGTACTTGCCCAAAGCAGTCTGTTGTTTTATTTCTTGACTGCTGCTTCCATGAGAATTGACTATGGATCCAAGCAAAATTAAATTCTTTTTTTTAAATTAAATTCTAGAAAACTTTTTTTTCTCCATTGATCATGATGTTGTTTGTTGATCCAATTGTGAGGAGTTGGGGATTCTCGACATTGAGCTGTAATCCACGATGAAGTCTGCAATTCTCGATCTTCATCTGCAAGTGATTCAAGTCTTCCTCGCTTTGAGCAAGCAAGCTTGTGTCACCTACATATATTGGTTGTTAATAAATCTTTCTTCAATCTTAATGCCATGTTCTTCTTAATATAGTCCAGATTCTCAGATTATTTTTTTCAGCACACAAAGTGAATAAGTGTTGCAAGAGAATACTACACTGCTGCACATTTCCCTGATTTTAAACCATGCAGTGGTCCCCTGTTTTGTTTGAGAGACTACCTCTTAGCCCATGCTCAGGTTCCACATGAACACACGATGGTTCTGGAATGCTCATTCTTGGGAATATTATGCACACTTTCTTATCCACATAGATGAATGTCTTTGTGTAGCAAATAAAACACAAATCAACATCTTTCTGTTATTCTCTGCTTTTACTCAAGATCGGTCTGGAATCAGCAATGATGTCCCTTACTCCATGTCCTCTTCTGAATTCAGTTGGAATCTGTGTTAGACAGGGTTCTGGCACAATAAACTATCTCAGAATCCCTGGTGATTCACTGTTGCAACCATTATTTAATTACCCTCAGCAAAATTTTAACTGCATGGGATATTAGTGATATTTTTCTGCATTCTGATAGGTCACCTTTCTTTGGAATGGATGCAAATATGGATTTCTTCAACACCCATTGCTAATTGAGACACTAAAAAAGATAGGAATGGAAGGGAAATTCCTAAAGTTACTAGAAGCTGTCTATAAGAATCCACCAGACAATGTTATAGTCAATGGGGAAAAGAGGAAAGCAATCCTACTGAAAAAGGGGACCAGAGAAGAATGCCCTTCATCTCCACTTTTTCAACAGTGTGCTGGAGGTCCTAGAACAACATGCAGCAACAGAAAGACATTGAAGGTATTCAAATGGTGAAAGTTATCGTTATTTTCACACAACATGATTCTATACATTGAAAACCCCAAAGATCCACAACAAGAGAGCTGGCAGTGATAGAGGAATATGGAAGAGTAGCAAGATATACGATCAATAAATAGAAATCTATTTGGTTTCTTATATACATCGAACAAGATCACAGAGGAAGAGATCAAGAAGCCAATGCCCTTCACAATAGCTGAACACAAATTGAAATATCTAGGGATATACCTAATCCAAAAATAAGAGAAAGAGATTTGTATGAGGGAAACTACAGAACCCTACTACAAGACCAAATGTGACCTCCACAAATGGACAAATATCCCATGCTCATGGATCAGAAGACTTGATACAGTAAATATGGCAATCCTACCCAAGGTATTATATACTATATAAGTTTAACACTATCCCGAAACAAATACCAACATTGTTATTCAAAGAATTGGAAAAACTGAATAGCAATTTGATAAAAAGAAGAAGCCCACAATTTGCAGAGAACCCCTAAAGAAGAAGAACAAAGTTGGAGGGCTTGCTTTAACTGACTATAACACCTACTACTCAGCCACAGTGGTCAAAACAGCATGGTGTTGGTATACTGGCAGGTATGCAGACCAATAGAAAAGAACAGAAAATCCAGAAATAAAATCATCAGCATATAGATAACTGATCTTCAATAAGGGCCTACAAAATATCCAATCGGAACGGGATGCCCTCTCTAAAAGTGGTGCTGGAAAAAATGGATATCTACATGCAGAAAAATGAAGCAGGACCCTTAGCTCCACCCAGGCACAAGAACAAACTCAAGGTGGATCACAGATCTTGAACTAAACTCCCAAACTATTAGGGCCATCAACAAGGGAATTGGGACAAGCCTAAGAATCTTGGCACAGGGAATATATAGGCTAACTGAAATGGGGAAGGCTACACCCACAGAAGAAGCTAAAATTGACAAGTGGAATATACTAAGGATAAAACACCTGCATGTATTGAAAGACTTCACCAAGAGAGTAATAAGAGGACCCACAGACTGGGAAAAGATTTTTAGCAATGACATATCATAGGACTTCTTACTAAAATCTACAATACCCTGCTAGCCTGCAATATGAAAAATGTAGATTGTCCTCTGAGGAGACAGGCAAAAGATCTGAACAGAAGTTTCACCAGGGAGGAAACTCAAATGGCCAATAGGCATATGAGAAAATGTTCCCTATAATTAGCCATTAGAGAAATACAAATCAAAACAACTATGAGCTACTACCTAACACCCTTGAGGGTAGCTCAATTCAAAAAATCAGAGAACAACAAACGCTGGAGGAGATGTGGGGAGACAGGTACTCTCATCCAGTGATGCTGGTCTTGTAGAGATGTACAGCCACTGTGGAAGGTGGTCTGGTGATATCTAAAGCAAATGGAAATAGAGTTACATTATGACTTAGCAATCCCCCTTCTGGGTATATATACCCAGAAGAAGTAAGAACTAGATTATAACCAGTCATCTGCAATCCAATGTTTATTGCAGTACAATTCAAAGAATTGGAAACGACCTAAATTTCCATTGATAGAAGAGTGGATTAGAAAAGTCTGCCACATGCACACAATGGAGTGCCACACATCACTACAAAGCACTGATGATCACATGAAGCACAGCCTCTCATGGGAAGAGTTTGAGGAAATTATGTTCAGCGAAGTTAGCCAAACTCAAAAGGACAAGTACAACCTGAGTCTACTGAGGTTAGATCAATCAGCACAATGGATACAGAAGAAAAGCTATTTAATCCATAATTTAAAGGTTGAGATACCAGCACTTGGGTGGGGGACAGGCCAAACCCAAGGATGCACATGGCATCCCAACATAAGAAGGGGAACGGGTAGGGGTGGGGAGAAAAAAAGAAACAATGGCATTGGAAGAGTAGGGCACTAATCCACCTATGGGGAGAGTATTGTTTATGGCTGCACAGGAAAGGGAGTGAGAGTGTTGACCTCCTCACTGCATGCCAAACCCTGAGGGCAACGTAGCTGCTAGGAGCAACCCATTAACAGAGAGGACCACAGGGTTGACTCCAATCTGAGCTATGCTGACCACCTCCCTGGAAGAATGTGGTATAGAAGACAGCATTGAAGCTCTAGATGGGGGAGAGGGGGCCGTCTGTCCCACCCACATGGGAGCAAACTAAGAAACAAAGAGAGAGAGAGAGAGAGAGGGACCAGACCTCATTCAGGCACGCCAAGCCCTGAGGATGATGCCACTGCCTGGAGAGGCTAAGGTCTGGAGAGGACAGTAGGGCCGACATAAGCTCAAGGCATGAGGTCCCCTCACTAGAGCATAGCACTACGGAGGGCTATCCTGGGGAAACGGTGTAGGGAGTGAGTCCAGTGTGATGCCCCTAGAGTGGGGCAAACCAAAAAGGGAACATAATAGACCAGCAATGGGAGCAAAGTCATGAAGCCCCTGAGGAATCCCAAAAGCACACTTCAACCTCAGAGGGGCAGTGCCCGGGGTCCTGCTGGACTAATGGGGAGGTCATCATAAAGGTCAGCGGACAGACCTGAAATAATGTATTGGGCTTTTTATTTTTTTGCCCTGTCTTTATTGTTTTTGTTTTGTCTGTCGACACAAGATAAGCATGAGAAGCAAACCCAAGGAGAAAGCAACAGGACCAACGGTTGAGGGGGTGGGGGCGGAGACGGAGAAAGACAGCAGTGAGCAAATGTCATCATGGACAGGGGAACAAAGTCAATGATCCAAAGTCAATGGCAAGGGGGGGGTGGCGTTGTACAATTTCTGGTGGTGTTGGAACAACCATAATCTAGCCGAGAGGAATTACTGAGAGGCAAAAGAGGGGTGCGTGGGATAGTGGGACAGGAGGAGGGTAAAAGGAAATAGAGGAAAGAACTAGGAAGGAAAACTATTTTAAGAGGTACAAACAAAGACATGTACATATGTAATTATATTAATACGTAAACGTTGGGGCAATGGTCTATGTATATATATTTATATGGCAATACATTCAGGTAGTGGATGGATTTGGAGCCTCTACTTAAGTTTCCCCTCAACACAAGAACACTTTGTTCTAACAATGTGGCACTGGGTGATTCTCACTTTCCTGACACAATCACTGAAGACAAACTGGGTGCAAATGTGGTGAAGAAAGCAGATGGTAGCCACCTCTTAAACTATCTAGCATCTGGGGTCTTAAAAGTTTGAAGTCAAACAAGTGGTCATTTAGCAGGGAATCAACAAAGCGCACATGGAAGAAGCACACCAACCTGTGTGATCATGAGGTGTGGAAGGGTACAGGCATCAGAAGTGCAAAAATAAGCAACTTCACCAAGGTGAAGGTGAGAAGTCAAAGTGGAGACCCAGAGCCCATGCTGGATAATTGAATATTCCCCCATAGAGGGTCCTCAAAGAAGAGAAGATATATCCAGGGGGCAGTTTAGTACCAACAAAACTAACAACCCTCCTCTAGCTCTTTAATCCTCCCTCCCTCCACTATTATGATCTCAGTCCTATCTTGCAAATCCTGCTAGAAAGGTGTACATGCATCAGTATGTGCAAACAAACAAAACAAAACAAAACAAATAACCAGGTCATTCAAAGATTTGGGGGCAAAACTGACTCATCCCAGTTAAGGATATTAGTGTCTGGAATGTGGGGTAAGAATAAATAAAAAGAGTCACAAGGAATAATAGATCGTGAATTATTGAATATGTAAAGAAAGTTGGACTCTATTTCTCAAAGCCAGGAGGAATCATTGTAGATTTCAGCATGTTTGACTCTATCTCGCACCCTGGATGTGTGGGCGGATATAGTGTATAATGACCATACAAAGCCTATGTAATATTCAAGAGGGAGCCAAAGAGTTTGTAGAAAATGGAATTAAAAATTAATGGGATTTTCCATGAACATTTTAAAGACCACTTATACAACGACCAACAAAATCACTGCCATTGGGTTGATCACAACTCCTAGAGACCCTATGTAAGACATGTAGAGTATATAAAGAATATAGCCAAGCAAGTACAGTCTATAAGAACCATATAGCAGAGCAATTCACTTAGGGATCAATTACATAGCAGAAAGGCCACATCCCATCCCTACACTAGAAGACCAGTGTCCTGACATGCAGGGCAAATGTAATGACAATTTTAATAGGTAGGTCTACAAGAATGGGTCCATGTTACCCAAACAAAACCAGAGTCTTAAAACTGTAGTCCTTATAGAAATGGAAATAATAATATAGAACCACAAAAATCTGTATGTTTTCCCTCTTTAGAGGCTTTTAAAGCCCTAGGGAAAAGGCTATTGTAATCCTGGCATCCTGTAAGAATGTCAGCAGGCCATGCATGCTTTCTTCTAGAAGCAACCAATAGATGTAGCCACATGCACGTTTTAAACGAAAGCATTTGGAATGAAACATCTTTTCTTACAAACTGAGAACAAAGAAGGGGGAGGGAGAAAGGAAGAGAAAGGAAAGAAAGACCCCCCCAAACTTCCTTTTCCTCTATATTCGCCTGCTCTGCCCACCCCTGCCCCTGCCAAATAAAACTCTTGATTTTGAGATCTCCCCTTTCTCTGCCTGTTGGCACCATGGGATTTGATCCCTGATTTTCTGACCTAGCACCGTCCCCATTTTGATGTGCCAGCTGCAGGTGGTGAGCAACTCCCCTGTAGGAAGAGAATGAAGTTAGAGGAGCAGGGGTTTGGGGGGGGGGCGGGGGGAGTCTTACCGCTCTTGGGGAAAAAGTGACTGGTTGCTATGTATTTCTAACCTGACATACTTTGGGGAGGAATTGAAAGGGTAAAGTTTCAGACAGGGAGAGAGTAAAACAAGCTAATGAGTATTATCTTCCATGCCGATCTTTATCTACAGAACTGTGTAGAAACTATAACTGCTCTCTTTGCTTGAAAACTGGAAAAATGGCTATATTTATGCAAAGGCTAAATTATCACAACAACAACAAAAGAGGGCCGAGAAATGACTGGAGGCATAAACTAATCCAAAAACAAACAAATTGATATCTCCCCAACCACAGAGCACTTAATACCGAAGCCCTTTGACAGCTTTATTGGATTTTCCTATAAAGATCACAATAGTTACGCTTGCAATTAGCTTTTGAAATTAACTTGGAGCATTCTACATTAGAAGTTGGCTTAGTAAGCAAGTATCGTGGTTTTCCTTTTGTTCTCCCCATTGCCCTCTCCCTTGTTTTGATTTCTGCTTTCTTTCTCGCTCCTTTTTTTTTTTTTTAAGGTTTCAAACACACTCCTTTATCATTTCTCAGGCTCTCTGAATCCAAAACTCTGGAAGATTCTATGGACAGCGGAGCTCATTAAATGTGACAAAGCCATCAAGGCAAGAAAGTTGTGGAGGATGCGAAAGAATTCCAGTAGATAAATGCTTAAACCACCCTTTTGTTTTGCTTTGCTACTTTTTCAAGGCAAGATGCCTGGGCTCCTCTTTCATGAAAAGTGCAAGTGAAGCTGACTTAAATTTTCGGCTCTGTTTGTCAGCTGCCAGAGGACTCACCAAAGCCCTGAACTGAGAAACAAAGAGAGTGAAACTGCAAATGCCGCCCGAGAAGGAAGCATTTATCCTATCACAATAGTTCTTTGTCTTTCCTGGATTTGGATTGGGTATCTGGTTTAGTGTCCAGATACACTAACCATGGACACCTGACTTTCTCAAGAACCAAATGGAAAGGGGGGCAGGGGGGCAAAGGTGTTTCAGAGTCTAAGCATGGCTGGATAAGATTGCTGCCGTGAGTTTTGGCCAGGGGAATCGGGGCTCACAAGGAAGGGCGAGGGACTCTTCCTCCAGAACCCTTCCACTCAGAAGATGACTTGCCTGCCCCTCCCAATCTCCTGGAAACGATTCTTTCACCAAAATCCCTACAGCGATAGGCATCCCCATACCATTTCTGAAGAGATGTGTTGTGTGAGGGCCTTGGGAGGAAGGAATAAAAAGAAAAGGTTTGTAGTCAAGATTTATAGTCAAAGAAATAGGAGTTGTTCTCATTTGTCCTTTGCATTTACAGCCCCCTGAAAGTACAAAACGGAAACAATTGAAACAATTAGCAGCCTCCTGTTTATCGTTAGAGAGCACCACCATAATCATCTGGCCGTGCCATGGCTGGTTTCTGGAGCCGTATATTCCGAGTGGGGCCAACTACTGGACAGAGGGGCAGAGATCGGAAAACAACTTGGAATAATACCATTTCAGGTCTTCGCTGCAGCTGGGCTGTTCCTTTTTAGCCTGTCCTAGAAACAGGGAGGCCCCGCCACATTGGGAAGTGGGGAGGTGGAGAGGGATCACATCTACATTCCTCGTGTATCTCAGAAATCTAAATTAAAACATTGAGGAAGCAGTTACTAGGTTGTTCTGACAAAGATAACAGGGCTGCGAGGATTGGATTTAGAAATGAACAGTGCAGGGTTCTCTCGGTTGTCTGCAATCTGGAATGTCACACTCCGACATGCAAGCAGCACGGATGAACTTAAATAGCCAGACACCATAAAAGAAGGGGGTAGGGGGGTGGGGGGGGTGGAGAGAAGCATTGCACATTATTACGGCTGTTGGACTTGGTGCCATTATTATAGAAGGTTGTGCCATTTTGTTTCAATTAAGGAACACAAATAAATCACAATAAAAAATGGTTCAATAGGTTTGGAAGCACTCTATATAGTCATAACAAAGCTACCACGCTGCTTAAATGGCCCGTTGAGAACCGTCATTTGGTAATGACTCACAGACAAAGGGGACTTGGGGCCTCCTTCCCCAAGTTCTGGGAACCACTTGAAGTCCTGTTCTCTCCGGATCGCCCCCTACCAGTTATGAGGGAGCTCAGGGTCACAGACAGAAACATGTTAACAGATAGCAGGCGACCAAGACCACAGGATCCTTCCCGTCCCTGCGCTGGAGACCCAGGGTCAAGATAAGTGGGACTCTGTCTTTGTGGCCTTGTGGCTTTAGGCTACTGCCCTATCTCCTTGTGACATCCATATTGCACTCACGACAGGAGGGCCTCATCACAGTCCAGTGCAGCAGGTTGGTTAGCACACAGAGGCCTTCAGCTCTAGAAATTTCCTTTGCTTTGGAAAGAACGGCCAGGGAACCCCCTGGAAACCATCCAACACTGTTTCAGAGAGCTGGTCAGACAGCTCCTGAACTTTCCATTACATCAATATCATAGTTGTTAGGACAAAACAAGGAACACTCATCTGTTTTACAGAATTTGTGAGTACCACTCCTGTCTTTATTAAGCAGGCAACATGCAGTGGGTGAGACTCTTCACAGGAAACGGCTCCCTGATAACATAGGAGCCTTCAAGTCTGCTGGGTGTTGCTCTAATTTTCCTTAACAAAGGAGTGAGGGCTGGTTTTTCCAATAAAAGTTATTTTTTACCCTCCTATAATAGAAGTTGAATGCATTCCCACTAAATTTCTTCCTCTTGGTTTTCCTTTTTCTCCTTTTTTAAGGTGGTGGTTTGCTGTTGATGGTCTTCTCCATTGTATTTGTGGATGTTGGGTGGGACCCCCCTTGTTTGTTTTTCTTTATACCTTTGCATGTAGATGATTACAAAAACCCGGCAGGTTTGTTATATGACTGTGAGCATAAAAAGCAGCAAGTTTGCCTTTTGAACAGAGCCGAGCTGAAGGCAATGGCAGCCTTGAAATAGCTCTTTCTCAACTCCCATTCCCTTGAGGTTATCCACATAAAGTCACTGTTAGCACAGGGCCACTGTGATGAAACGTATTTGTTGAGTCTCTCAGGTGCCAAAGTTTTTGCCAACAATATGATCCACCTGATCGTGGTGCTGTTTCAGAGACGGCCAGCCAGGAGAGCAGGGAGTGGTGCCTGTGGGTTTCCAAGCACAGCAGCAGTACCACCAAAACGACAGTGAGGGAGGCCTTTCCACGTCCTCTAGAAACAGGCCTGCAAGAATAGGCAAAAAAAAACCCACACAAAAACAGAGGTTAAAAAATGGGGGGTTCTTATTTTAGGCTTAAGCCCCAGCTTCACCTATATTTAAATACTACTAGGGCCACACAGCTGTCCATTTGCAGTACATTTCTGTCACAGTCCTCTAGACTTCCACAGACCTGTGCATCGCTACAAGGCTTCTTTAAGAGGAATACCATGTACAAAAAGGATTACATAGTCCTTCAATGGGGCAGCAATGTGTCATCTTAGAACATGAAAAATAGCTATGACAACAATAAAATGGTCCAAGGGCAAATGTTAGGACAGTAATAAGCATCTATTTAAAAAACAATTGCTACATTAGAGAAAGGAAAAACGATGTTACTTTTTAATTCCCCAACTTAAAATTGTCTGATTGGAAGACTCACTGTCAGTCCACAACCCTCTCAAGGAACACCAGCATTTATTCAGATTGTGGGCTCCTCACAGCATCCCTTAGTGCTCATCCGAACCAGGTGGGCCAGTTGCGGAGAGTCCTGGATTGAAGAACAGATGGTGGTGGTGTGGAGGGGGGTGGGGGGAGGGTGTTGACAAATTGATAATGGGACTTGTTGACCTTCCAGATTAGAACTGAGAGGGACAGCCTCACATGCAAAGTCAAGAAGGTGTGTGCGCAAGGTCAAAAAGGTGTGTGTGTGTGTGTGTGTGTGTAAGGAAATGGGGGTGAGAGAGGTGACTATAGGGAATGGAGAGACAAAAGGTCCAGGTCTTATATGTGACTTTTGTATCTTGCCTTCCTTAAACTTTGAGTTAATTGTGAAGACTGGCAAGAATTCACAGAAGCACACACAAATAATGCCCTTTTACAAGTAACTCCTTCTGTTTAAACATAAAGGTAGTCAAAATAATTTGAAAGTGTAGAAGAAGTGTTATTGTTTATGGTGGCTGCTGAGTTGGCTCTAATTCATGGTCATATACAATTTAACAGAGCACTGCCTGCTTCAATGCCGCCTTCATGGCCATTGGTATGCTTGAGTCCACTGTTACAAGCATCACAGTGTCTGCCAACTAAAGGGCTCATCTTCCAGCACGGTAGCAGACACTGTTCTACTGTGCATAGGGTTTTCATTCGCTGATTTCAGAAGAAGCTACCCTGGCCTTTCCTGTAGTCTGTCCTAGCCTAGAAGCTCTGTTGAAACCTGTCCTCCTTAGGTGACCATTCCGCAATTTGAAATACTGAAAGCATAGCTGCTGTATCACCAGAGCAGCACATACTCCACCAGGTATGCTAACTAACATATGGAAAAGAGGCATACTGTGAAGAAAAGTACTGGGCTTGAAGATGGTATTTGGGTGACAAATTGCAGAGTTCAGATTTTCACCCTGTTTCATGTAACATTGAGAATAATTCCATTGTTTTAGCCTGTTACCTCATCCTCCACCCAACTGAACATGAAGGAAAGAACGGTGGATAGAAAGGCTGGCTTATTCAAGGGAGCAATAGAGAAGGCATTTACAATGGAATAAAGTCATGGACATCATATAGGAAGGTGGATATGGCTACCGGGTAGTCCATCCAAAATCATCATCATCATCATCATCATCATCATCATCAAATTCATTGTTATCAAGTAGATTCTGACTCGTAGCAACCCTACAGGACAGAGTATAACTGCCCTTCAGTTTCTCGAGACTGTAACATTTTGGAGGATAAGACAGCCCTGTCTTTCTCCTGGGGAGCAACTGGTGGTTTGGGCTGCTCACTGTGAGGTTAGTAGGCCAATGCACAAAGAGGAGCAAAATCATGAAAATACTAACACGATCTCTGGAGCATGTTTATTTGACAAACACTGTGGAGAGCTCCAAATATAGTATTTTTTTTCTTTTTAAGACAGCAAATTGAAGTTCAGAGAGTAACTTGATTGCATTCACACATTTACAAGTAGAAAATATGGAACTCGAACTAGATCCATGTGTTGTTATGGCCTAGAATGTTCAGTACTATGGGGACAGGCACCCCTAGTTAGATGGTATAGTGGCTGGTGCCAAATAGAAAACGAATTCTCATTTATTGAATAATAATTATTTCCTGGATGTCTTCCAGCTTATCTGATTTAAACACACACATACCTCTTTAGAGTAAGAATTATCATCTCTATTTTAAAACCAGATGTCTTCACATTGATGAAGGAGACTATGCTCCATAGGGTTTTCAAGAGAGATTTTTCTGGAAGTATATCAGCGAGTCTTCTTCCCAGGAGTCACTCGGTTTCCTTGAACCACTAACCTTTTAGTTAGCAGCTGAGCAAATTAACTGTTTGCAACACTCAAGGGGATTTACCCCTATCCCAGAGACTGGTTATTCAGGACTTAAAAATGTGTCATTCACTGAATAAAGAGTGACTGAACACCAAAACACAATATTACATAGATAGGTGGTGGGCACAGACTAATGAGCAAAGCAAGATAAATGCCTTAATTTCAACGGGTTTATATTCTAGTGGGAAAAAAGGAAACATTCATTCAAAAAAACAACCCCACATCAAAGACTGGTCAATGGCTCGAGGGAGGAAAGCACCCACCCCTGGTTAACCCAACTGGTGTTGGATGCGTGGGAGCTGCGGTGTTCGCCATCATAAAGGCTTCACTGGAGACGAGATCTAGAGGAGAAACTGAAAAAATGAGAAAGTGCTAACTAAGCAAAAAAGTGTGCATGTGTACGTGTGTGTTTGTGTGTGTACATGTAAGTAAGTGATGGAGTGGCACAGAAAAAGATTTCAGTCAGAGAGAACAGCAGAAACCAAGGCCACTCCCTCCAGGAAACACGTGTGGCCTCATAAGCCTGTTCCCCCATCTTACACAACTCTAAACACACTCTTCTGCTACATCTCTGATGAAGCAGACCAGAAGAGACAGCAAAGACACCCTTGGCTTGTATTCACTTTCTCTACATGCAAGAAGCAGAGTGCTCAACACTGTGATTTCAGAGTCTCCTAGGGCTAGGATCAAATCCGCGCTCCGCTGTTTGAGGGGCCTGCAGACGAGCAAAGGCGTCCTGGCGGGGTAGTGGGCTTCACATTGGGCTGCTCACTACAACATCAGCATTTTGAACTCATCTGGGAGAAAAAACGAAGTTTTCTACTCTGATAAAGATTCACAACTCCAGAAACTCAAAGGGGCAGTTCAATTCTGTTCTATAGAGTGGCTGTAAGTCAAAATCCGCTTAATGGCAGTAGATTTGGTTTGGTCTGAAACTTGAACAAATCCTTTTAAAGCTTTAGTTGGCTGATATGCAAAAAGTTGGGTAGAAGGAATCAAGGAGATAGCATCTGTAAATCGTTCAACTCCTTGCCTGGCATAAAGCAAGGTGCTCGGGGCTCACCACAATGCCAGTTCTAAAGTGCAATCAGAAGACATAAGACATACTGAACCATAAGTCGTTGGCTGGTAGCTACAGGACCTCTAATTTGCCAGAAGTCCCTAAGTAGCCCAAATAACTGAGCTCTCAACTGTTATTGTCTGGTGCCTTCTAGATGGTTCTGGCCCATAATGACCCAGTGCTGTGCCCGCCTCACAGTTGTTGCTAGGGTGGAGGCCATCACTGTAGGCATTGTATCAGTCTATCTTGTTGAGGTTCCTCTTCTTTTTCACTGCCCTCCACTTTGCAAAGTGTGATGTCATTTTCCAGGGACTGATTTCTCCTATATAATATACCCAAAGCGCATGAGACAAAGTCACACCATCCTAACTTCTGAAGAGAATTCTGGCTGCACTTCTTCAAAGACAGATACATTTGTTCTTTTGGCAGCCCCTGGTACTTCCAATATTGTTCACCAGCACCATAATTCAAATGCATCAATTCTACTTGAGTCTTCCTATTCAAAGTCCAACTTCTATACACATATGAGGCGATTGAAAATACCATGGCTGAGTTCAAGTAAATCTTAGTCCTCAAAGTGACGTTCTTCCTCTTTAGCACCCGAAAGAAGAATTGTGCGATGATGTGCCCACTGCAGTGTGTCATTTGATCACTTGCTGGCTCCTTCCATGCACATTGATTAGGGATCCCACCAAGATGAAGTCCTTAGCAACTTCAATCTTTGCTTCCTTTACCATCATGTTACCTATCGGCCCAGTTGTGAGGACTGTTTTCTTTACATTGAGTTGTCATCCACAGTGAAAGCAGCGATCCTTTATCATCATCAGCAAGTGCTTCAAGTCCTCTGCACTTTCAGCAAGCAAGTTTGTGTCATAATTTGCATATCACAGTTTTGTACTATGCCTTCCTCCAATTCTGATGCTATGTTTTTCCCCACACAGTCCAGCTTTTTAGATGATTTGTTCAACATGCATATTGAATAAGTGTGATGAGAGGATACAAACCTGACACACACTTTTCTTGATTTTATTTATTTATTTATTTTTTACTTTTCTTGATTTTAAACCACACACTATTCCCTTGTTCTGTTCACACACCTGCCTCTTGATCCATGTACAGAATCCAAGTAAGCACAATGAATTGTTCTGGAATCCACATTCTTCTCAAGGCTAACCATAGTTTGTTATGTTCCACACAGTCAAATGCCTTATCATAGTCAATAAAACACAAGCAAACATCTTTCTGCTATTCTTTACTTTCAGCCAAGAACCATCTGACATAAGCAATGATTTCCCTTGTTCCAAATCATCTTCTGTATCTGGCCTGAATTTCTAGTAGCTCCTTATCAGTGTATTGCTGCAATCATCATTGAATGATCCTTAGCAAAATTTTACTTGCATGTGATATCAATGATAGTGTTCTATAATTTGTGCCTCCTGTGGGGTCACCTTTCTTCGGAATGGGTACAAATATAATAGATCTCTTCCAGGCAGTTGGTCAGGAGCTGTCTTCCAAATTTCTTGGTATAGATGAATGAGTGCTCCCAGTGTTTCATGAACTTAAAAAAAATCATTTTATTGGGGGCTCATACAACTCATCACAATCTCATGAACTTATTGAAATGTTTGAGTTGGTATTCCATCAATTCCTGGAGCCTTGTTTTGGGCTAATATCTTCAGTGCAACTTCAATTTCTTCCTACAGCAACATCAGTTCTTGTGCCTATTCTACCTCTTGAAATGGTGGAGTGTTGACTTGTTCTTTTTGGGACAGTGATTTTATGTATTCTTTTCCTCGTCTTTTGATGCTTCCTGTGACATGCAAAATTTTGGTCATAGAATTTTTCAATATTGCAACATAGGGCTTGAAATTTTTCTTCAATTCTTTCAGTTTAAAATATGCCAAGTGTGTTCTTCCTAATTCTAGGTCTATTTAGCTTCCTAATTTAGTTCAGTTTCCTAATTTTAGGTCTCTGCATATTTCATTATAATGTTTACTTTGACTTCTAGAGCTGCTTTTGAAGCGCTCTGTTCAACTCTTGACTTCATCATTTCTTCCACTTGCCTTAGCTACTCTATGATTAAGAGCAACTCTCAGAGCATCTTCTGTCATTCACTTTGATATTTTCTTTCTTTCTTGCCTTCTTGAATGACCTCTTGCTTTCTTCATGAATGCTGTTCCTGATGAGCTCTCAGCTCATCGGCTCCCTGTAATTAATGTTCAGCGAGACAAATCTTGTCTTAAGGTGTTCTCAAAATTCAGGTGGGATATATTAAAGGTCATATTTTAGCTCTTGTGGAATTATTTTAATCTTTTTCCACTTCAACCTGAACTTACAGATGGGCAATTGATGGCCTGTGCCACAGGTGTCCCCTGGCTTTGCTTTAGCTTCTGATATTGAACTTCTCCTGAGTCTCTTCCCATATATGTGGTCAACTTGCTGTCCAGAGAAATACACATATATGGTTCCTGTTATGTTGTCAGAAATAGATATTTGAGATGATTGACAAACTACATCATACAATCTTCACTTTCATTTCTATCACAAAGACGAAATTTTCAACTACTCTTCCTTCCTCTTTGTTTCCAACTTTTGCATTTCAGTCGATAGTAATCATCAGCACATCATTATTGTACATTTGATCAGTTTCAGACTGAAGACGTTGGCAAAATGTTTCAATTTCTTCATCACTACCTTTGGTGGTTGGTGCATAAATTTGAATAATCATGATAATGCCTGGGTTTCACTTTCTGAGCTTACATATTACCCTATCACAGACAGCATTGTACGTCAAGATAGATCTTGAAATGTCCTTTTTGATGATAAATTCAGCACCTTTTCTCTCGAATCTTTCATTCCTGGAATTGTAAATCATATGACTATCTATTGCAAAAAGGCCAAGACCAATCCATTTCAACTCAGTATTGCCACGGATAGTTTTCTTTTTCAGTTCCACTTCATTTTTGATCATTTCAAATTTCCCTAGAGTCACACTTTGTACATTCCAAGATGCAATTATTAATAAATAGGTGTTTATACTGTTCTCATTTTGAGTTGTGCCTCATCAGCAAATAAAGTTCCCAAAGGTTTTACTCCATCCACGCCATTATGGTCCTCTCTGTATTGAGAAGACAACTCTTCTTCAGTCTCCTTTTGAGTGCCTTCCGACCTGAGGGATTCACCTTCCAGCAGCGTAAGGGACATCATTCTGCTGCTACTCATGAGCTTTTCAGGTTTTGACAATGTTCCTCGGCTATTTATGATGCTTTCAGCGGCTCCTTCCTCTGAAGTGGAAAGCCCCTTCCTTACTTGTAGCCTGTTCTTACTCTGCAACCTCTGTTGAAACCGGTTCGGTTTGGGTGACCCTGCAGACATCTGAGATACCCACGGCATAGCTTCCAGCAATACTGCAAGATGCAAACCATCGTAGCATGACAAACTGACAGACAAGTGGTGGAAATTCTCAACTACTAACCAAAAATTACAATAATTTACAAATGTGTAGCAATGCCTTAAGCATTGATTCTGGTAGTGCCTAATAGCTTGATCTTAGCTAAATCACTTAAATGATCTAAATTTCTTTATGTATAGAATGACAACCCCATTTCAAAAATGAGGGAATATAAGCAGAGTATTTGGCACATTAATATTGGATGCTGTTATTTTATTTTATGAGGGACACCAATTTAATCCCTATGTAAAACGTAGGTTAGAGATTAGGTACATTAACCTGTCTGTATTCAAACCTTACCTCTGCTTCCAGCCACTGTGTGGTATCAGACAAGTTAGTTAGCCTATTTAAGCTTCATGTTCTTCACCTCTAAATCTGATATATTCATGTCCATTTTCTAGGGTTCTTTGGGTGGAAAGTGCATGTTAAAAATTCAATCAGGGGCTCACCTTCCCGACACAACCGCTGAAGACAAAACGGGTGAATAAGCAAATGTGGTGAAGAAAGCTGATGGTGCCCGGCTATCAAAAGATATAGCGTCTGGGGTCTTAAAAGCTTGAAGGTAAACAAG
>NW_022103904.1:7676321-7688606 GCF_000313985.2 Echinops telfairi
CGCTTTACACAATTGATGGGTGTATGGATTGGGATAACAGTTGTATGAGCCCCAAATAAAATGATTTTTTTTTAAAAGAAAAAAAAAATTCAATCAGGGTAGGTATTCCACTGCTTGTTGTGCTTATTAATGTGAGCACTATCACGTGTTCATTTCAGATGACTGAGAGGACAATAAGGTGAGAGAGCAGAAGAAAAGCATAAGCGAAATATTAAAGCCTAGATTATTAATGGAAAGACAGTTACCTGTAGAGAGGAGGTGAGAAAACAGTGATGAGTTTGAAGAGATAGGAAGAAGTCAGATTAAAAGTGCATTCCAGGTATCCTTCTAGCCCTGTTGCATCCATATAATCAGACAGCCTTCTTAGGGGTGTTTAAGAAAGAGGTATATATTGCTTCTTTCAGTAATTCATCCTATTTCTTCTAACTCTTGGAATTTTGTAATTTTCTTTCCCTGTTGATAACCCCAAAATACCCCAACCCACTGCCATGGACGCAATGCCTCCTCATAGCAACTCCACAGGGCTGAGTTGTAACTCTTCACAGGAGTGGTGAGCCCCATATTTTTCCTGTGGAGAGGCTGGTGGTTTCAAACTGCTGAACTTGTTGTTAGCAGCCCAATTTACAAACACTATGCCACCCAGGCTCTTTACTGCTGTTGGCATCATAGTTTAACTTGTCAATGTGCTTCAATGCAGGAGGAGGAAAATCAGTGAGCATTCAAGATAAATAATTAGTATGGATTATAAAATATTATATTTATAAAGAAGAAAGAATAGTAGTTGGAAATATGGACTTTATTATGGAAGCAAAGCTGGAGATAGCATGAGAGAATTTCACAAGACCAATGACTTGTTCATAGCAAATACCTTTTACAACGACACAAAATTTGACTATACAAATGGACTTCTCCAAGTGGAATACACAAAAATCAAATTGACTACATCCGTGGGAAGACACAATGGAGAAGCTCAATATCAGAAGCTAAAACAAAGCTCAGGGCTGACTAGGGAACAGACCATCAATTGCTCATGTGTAAAGTAAGTGTAAAACTGAAAGAAATATATATCAAAACAATTCCACAAGAGCTAAAATATGACCTTGTGCCTCTCCCACCTGAATTTCAAGAACATCTCAAGAACAGAATCGACACATTGAACATTAATGGCAGTAGACCTGATGTGCTGTGGTAGGACATAAAAAACAGAACTAATGGAGAAATAAAAGGGTCATTAAAAAGACAGGAAAGGCAAGCTTAAAGTGGATGTCAGAAGAGACTCTGAAAGTTGGTCTTAATGGTAGAGTAGTCAAAGCAAATGGAAGAAATGATGAAGTCAAAGAGATGAACAGAATATTTCAAAGGGCAGCTTGAGAAAACAAGTGAAATAATACAATGAAAATGTGCAAAGACCTAGAATTAGAAAACTAAATAGGAAGAACACACTCAGCATATCTTATATTTAAAGAACTAAGGAAAATATTCAAGTCTCAAGTTGCGATCTTGAAAGATTTTGATGGGCAAAATATTGAACGATGCAGGAAGCATCAAAATAAAATGGAAAGAATGCACAGAGTCACTGTATCAAAAGAAAAAAGTTAACATTCCATCACTTAGAGTGAATATGAGCAAGAACCAATGTAGCTAAAGGAAGAAGTTCAAGCTGCATTGAAGATATTAGCCCAAAACAAGAGATCCATATTTGTGCCCCATTTAAAAGAAAGTCAGCCAACAGAATGTTCAAACTATGGAACAATATCATTGATATCACATGTAGGTAAAATTTTGCTGAAGATCATCCAACAATGGTTGCAGCAGTACTGTGTTAGTCAGGGTAGACTAGAGAAACAAATTTATAAACACCCATATGTGTATAAGAAGGAGGTTTATACAAGAGCAATTGAATATTGAGAAAACATCCTAGGCCAGTCCAGATCAAGTCCATAAGTCTGATATTAGCCTATATGTCCTATACCAATCAATAAAGTCCTCTTCTGACTCACAAAACACATACAATGATGCTGAATGCAGGAATATCACAGATGGGAAGTCTTGTGGGTCCAGTGGCAGTGTAAGCATCTCAGCACTGGCAAGGGTCTCCACGTGGCTTCTCTGGTCTAGTGTAGTTGCATATGTCTTGTCAGCTGAGAGTCTCTCAGGGAGTGAACCAAGAGAGAAAGTTTCTCCCACCTCCGAAAGGAATACAGGAGTTCCCAGAATCCTCAGGGGAAGGCCATGCCTACACAGAGGCCTCATTGGCTATACAATGATTGCCAGGCTAAACTCCATCCCTTCACTCTTAATCCTCAATTTGACAACAGGTTATATAACTACCACAAGTACATTGACAAGGTGCTGCCAGAGGCTCAGGCCAGATTCAGAATAGGACATAGAACAAGGGATATTTGCCACTGTCTTTAGTCAGACCCTAGAGATCTCCAGAGGGATCTGCAAGCCCCGTGCTCTGTCAGCAAGGCATTCTGGACCTGCCCGCGGGTTCCCAGCTCTCCAGGGAGGAAGCACCTCTTTTCCAGGCGTCAGCACATCAGCCACGTAATGCCATGTAAAGCCTTGACCTCCTGATACACCTTATAAATATGTGGTTTTTCACTGCGACAAAGAAACCATTTTTATTAAAAACAAGGGATATCATTTCTGATGTGTCTGATGGATCTTGGCTGAAAGCAGAGAATACCAGAAAGGTGTTTACCTGTGTGTTATTGACTAGGCCAAGGCATTCTGCTGTGTGTATGATAACAAACTACGGGAATCCCAGAACACTTCATTGTGCTCATGTGGAACTTCTATATGAATCAAGAAGCAGTGTGTGAACCGAACTAGGGAATACTGCCTGGTTTAAAATCAGGAAAGATGTGTGACACAGTTGTGTCCAATCACCATAATTATTCAATGTGTATTTAGTGCAAATAATCAGAGAAGCTGGCTTGCATGAAGACGAATGTAGCATCAGTCTGGGAGGAAGGCTTATTAACAACTTGCGATATGCAGATGACACAATCTTGATTGCGGAAAACAAGGAGGACATGAAGTCCTTGCTAATGAAGATTATGGATTTCAGCCTTCAGTGTGCATTATAAGTCAATGGAAAAAAGACCCAAATCCTCACAATTAGACCAATCGGTCACATCATAATAAATGGAGAAAAGATTGATGTTTTCAAGGATTTTTCTGGTTTAGATCCAAAATCAATGCTCATGAACTCAGCAGTTAAGAGATCAAAAGACAAGTTGCATTGAATAAATCTTCTGCAAAAGACTTTAGAGCACTGGTTCTCAACCTTCCTAAGGCCGCGACCCTTAAATAGTTCCTCATGGTGTGGTGACCCTCAACATAAAATTGTTTTCATTACTACTTCATAACTGCAATTTTGCTTCATAACTGTAATTTTGTTATGAATCAGGCGACCTCTGTGAAAGGGTTGTTTGACCCCCAAAGGGGTTGCAACCCACAGGTTGTGAACCGCTGCCTTCGAGTATTGAAAAGCAAGGATGTTACTTTGAGGACTAATGAGTGCCTGACCTAAGCTGTGATATTTTCAATTGCCTAATTATGCATGTGAAGTTGGCCATTAAATAAGGAAGATTAAAAAGAATCGATAACTTTGAATTTTGGTGTTGGTGAAAAATATTGAAAGTCTGATGGGCTGCTGAAAGGACAAACTGAACTGTCTCGGAGGTACGGCCAGAGTGCTCCTTAGAGGCAAGGATGGCACGACTTTGTCTCACTTACTCTGGACATGTCAGGAGGGACCAGTCCCAAGAGAAGGACACCATGTTTGGTAGAGGGGCATCTAAAAAGGGCAAGGCCCTCAAAGAGATGGATGACACTGTGACTGCATCCATGGGCTCAGACACAGAAACAACTGTGGGGCTGGTGTAGGACCTCGAAGTGTTTCATTCTGTGGTGCACATGCTAACCATGGGTTGAAATCGACTTGGTGGCTCCTAAAAAAAGCACCATAATTCATGATGCTCCACTGTATAAACATTCCATATTTAACAGCCTATTTTTAATTGTTGGATTGTTGGGTAGTTTCTAATCTTTTGATGCTATATTCTTGCTTGTAGTAAATATTCTTGGAATTGTGTGCAAGCATACCTGTAGGAAAAATTTTTTAAAGTACAGTCAATAAGCCAGAGTGAGTACAGTTGTAATTCTGGTACCTAATGACAATTTTAGTTCCATAGTATTTATTATCTTTCATACTTTGATCTGAAATATAGACTCTCATTAATTTTTTTCTATTGTGTACTTTGATATAGACACTTTGGGAAAATTGTGTGGTTATCTACAAACTGAAATGTTTGTAGTATTTCAAAGTCCACATACATAATCAAACTGGAATTTCAAATATTATGACCACAAAGAGATATGTAAAATATTTCTCACTGAAGTTTAACTTGTAAAAATCTTCTATCTAGGAATAGAAAATTCTGTTGTATATTAATATGCAAAAATACAAAGCAGTTAAAAGAAATTTTTCGTTGCATCATAAACATGCAAGAGGACAATAAAGAAGATGGAAAATGTAATGTATTCAGACATTAGTGTTGGTAAAGATCATTGAACATATTGTGGACTGCCAAAGAATAAATAGACGAGTGTTAGAAATTAAATCAGAATGTTTCTTAGACGCAAGTTTGATGCAGCTTCATCTTCCATGTTTTAGATGTCATCAGAAACCAACTCATCACTAGGAAATGACACAACAATCAGTAAAGTACATGATGGATAAAAATGGGGGAAATCTCTCAATGAGATTGGTTGCCACAAAGCTTCAACAATAGACTGGCGCACACTAGCATTCCTGAAGACGGAACACGACCGAGCAGCACTTTGTTCTGTCATAAATAAGGTTACCATGACTGAGAGCTGGCTTGACAGCAACTAAGAAACAACAAAATAAACGAATCAGAGCTGTTTATATTAATAAAGCTAGATCAAGTCAATATGTTGAGAAGAGGAAGCTGCTCTATTCTACAAACCCAAATCCAAACCCACTGACATCGAGTGGATTGTGTCTCATAGCAATCCTATAGAACAGAGTAGAACATCCCTTTATGGTATCATACATACAACATAATACTAATCAAGAAGATTTTAAAAACATACCCCCTCCAAAATACAATGAAATATTTATGGATATGTATGTTTCTACGTGTATATGTGTGCACAGTTATATCTGACGCCTCAGAAAATCCACATCTAAAACTGAAAGTAGGGCATTTTCTCTAGAGAGAAGTTGAAAAATCATATTGATGGAAGGGACTAGTACATGGTAAGCTCCCCTAAATATTTTTATTAATATTATGTTGCTAGAAGTAAAAACAAAACAAAATGTTAGCAGTTTTGTAAAACCTGAAACCTCTTCTATCCTTTATAAAAACTCATTTGGATCACAAAACAGGCTTCAATGTGAATTTCTTTTTACATGTGAAATCAAGGACCAAGGTATTTCTCACCCAAGAAATCTAATAGTCGCTGTGTAACATTGCTTACTCAAGATTCTTTCTTTCTTTCTTTTTCTTTTTGTGATCAACAAATGAGCAAGAGAATGCCGATATACAGTATATTTTCCCCACAGTAGGGCAGAGTGTACACCAAATATCCAAATGTTGTTATTGTTGTGTTTAAGCTTCCATTTCCTGTTCGATTGTGGAGTCAAATATTAGTACCAAACAATTATCAACCCAATTGCACTGAATTGACCCTGATTCTTGAAAACCCCAAGTGTGGCAGAGTACAGCTGTACATGGCAGGGATTGCAAGGCAGATTCCCTGACTGTTTTTCTGAGGTGCTTCTCCTTGAGTTCAGTGAACCTTGCCATCATAAGCACTGTTTGATTCCGCGGGCTCGGTCCTCGGCTTCACAGGAGAAAGAATTCACACCGAAGTCTGGTCTGTGATCCAAGTAGTTGTTATAAAGGATGGAAGTTTTAGGCTTGACACAGGCACCCTCAGGGCACTGCACACCCACACGTGGCGACAGAAGGGCAGAACCCGCAGCCCGTCCCAGGAGCAGCTGGAAAAGAGGGCGGTGGTCCTGAAGTTCCAGCCTTTTTAGGGTCATCCACTGGGAGGCAGCTGACGGTGCTGGTTGACCCCATTCACGGTACGAAGCCCACCTGGTCTAGATTGGGGCCCACCCAGGTGTATCTACCGCCCACCTAGGTGTACCGCCCCCCTGGCTCAGTGACTGTATTGGTGCATGCCCTTTAGCCTTTATCAGCTTCAAACTTCCTGTAGGGAGCCCCTTAGGCGTGGAGAGTGTGTTAGGCAGGGTTCTCTAGAGAGATAAAACCAAATTGCTGATAATTTAATAAATTTATTTATAAAGATTATTAGATATATAACAAGAAATGAACTGTTAAATCATATACAGATAAATATATAATACAAGAAATAAACAGTTAAATTATAAAGCACTACAAATGGCTCAGTACAACTCACTCCCGTGAGAGAGAGTTGTGAGAGACTAGCAGTCCTTCAAGTCTAGTCTGCTGCCAGATCTTCCTCTATTTATAGAGAGAGCTAGGCTATGTCAGCACAGCAGCCAATCACAAGGCAGGTCACCAACTGCCAGCCAGGTCACCAACTGCCAGTCCCCAGCTCCAGAGATGTCTTAAAGGGACCTCAATTTACAGCGACACAGTCCACAGGCTAGGCATCCCACAGGTAGTGTAGCCTTTAAATTGAGGCACAAAACAAGCAAGGCAGCTGTACACTAGTCTGATGATCAAAGAGTGAATGACAAGAAAGGCGAGGCTCACCAAGCCATTTATCTCTCTGCCCTTCAGTTAATCCCACTTGTGTTTATCGGCCAGGCTGGCACAATAAACTATCTCAGAGAGGAACAACCCCCTATCCAGCTACCTAACAGTACCCCCAAGGACTCCAAATATCAGTTCAAAGGGGACTAATAAAGCAAGTATCTACTTCAGTCTCTCTCTCGCTCTCTCTCACTCTCATAGGAATGGTAGAATCATTAAGGTTATTCCTTCTCAACATAAGAATTTCCTCTAAAAGAGGTTTAATCCAGGATTTCTTTCTGTGATGACAATGACAAATAAATTATGTGCTTTTTTAAAAAAAATCACTAAATCTTCTACATCTTATTTCTGGAAACAGCAGCCATAACAACTACCACACCTTGCTACTAGTTCATTGTCATTTTGTGTAGACGATGTGGTGACCACTGGACTGGACAGGCTATCAGCATCAATCACCTCATTTCTTCCACCATGAAGAAGTCAGCATTATTGTTTCTGTGTTACATCACAATGAAAGTGAGGGTGGGCTAGCTGATGTGCCCAAGGTCAGGCAGCTGGAAAGAGGAGCTCCCAGGGGGAGTTCAGCTGTGGCTGATGTCAATGTCAATACTCTAGGTCCTGCCCCCAACAGGGCAAGAGCTTCTCTCGTCTCTGCCCTGATGTCAAGCAACCTGTATCCTAGGATGGGAGTTTTTCTTCACCCTCTTCTTTCACCTCTTGAGATTTGAGCCCCAAGGAATCTTTTTTTTTCCTTACTTTTTTCTTCCTTTCTTTCTTTTTCTACCCAGAAATCTGGAGCAACCTAAAAGTTTTTCTTTTCTGAAAACAAATTGGTTACCAAGAGCATCTTTTCTCCAGGCTCTTTGTAGGCTCTGTCAGATCAGGTCTCTGTGTGATTTCAGGGAGATGAAAGTTATACCCAAGGTAGGTTCCTGCCTCAAGTCAAAGCGGAGCCAATCCCAGCTGCACTGGCCCTCAGGATAGGGCTCGGTATCCCTGCAGTCCCACAGTGGCTCAATAGGCTAGGAAACCCCACCCTCAAGGGAATCCCAGGCTGACCATATGGGTCATACCAATGTACAAATTTCTTAGAACCCAGGGGCCCAATCTGGGCTCCGGGAAGAGAAATGGATTTTAAAAGCAACGATCACGATGCCATATCTCCAGGACAATGTCATGGCCATGTTTTCCTCCTGGCTTGTTGCTGCAGAGAAGTGGCCTGTGAACACAGGATTTCCAGCTGAGCACAGTGTGGTGAAAGAGGATATGAATCCTGAGACAAGAAAATCGAGCTCTGTGGGTTGGGTGCTCGCTGCTCCCTTTACATTATCTCCTCATTCTTTCTGTCTGCAGGCCCTTCCTGAGAGCAGGGCGTATGCCTTCCTCATCACAGAAGCCTGGAGTACCAAGTACTAAGTGTAGGGATTCTGTGGTGACATTTGAAAACAAAGTGAATCCATCCTAAACAGATGTTCCCAAATGGACAGAGGTCCAAGGTACCTACCAGGGAGGTACACCACGTCTCAGAGAAAATAGCACTGATTTTTCTCTACAACCAATGGAAATTAGCTTTTGACAAGTGCAGCAGAGACAAGGATAAGGAGAGGCAGGTGTGAAATTGACTGGTCTTCACAGTCTGTGTGCAATTCAAGCTTTTATGGAAGCATAATCTGAATGCCAGGTAAAAGCTAGGAAGACTGCTGAAGGCTTCACAAAGCTCATCGGGTGGGGGTGTGGGGGGTGGTCCATTATCTTTTAATTCCCTATGTTCATGAGTTTTCTGAAGCCTTCAAACAGTGTGTTAAGCCACCTAACTTTAGGGGAAGGGAGGAGAACCCACATGAGCACAAAGATGATTCCTATGATAATCTTTTTTCCAATTCTAACACCAGCTTTCCTCTCTACTTCTCTTCTGGGTACTAGAATTCATTGAAATGGCCACATCGAACCCCAAGCCATACTCAGGCATAGTAGGGGAACAAACAGCCTACAATCCAGGGTCAGGATCAACGTCATCAATTAGGGCCACACCCGATCAGGATGGCTCTCTAGGCCATGCAAGGTGGCAGCTTTTTTCTTAGTATACTCACAGACAGGGCCTCATTGATTCCCTGCTGGGCCCACTCAGCCTGGTATCTGCTCTTCTCAGAAAGTGTTGCAACTCCTTTGGCTATGCCCACACATGCCCAGCGGTACCTCACTGTGTCCGCAAGCCTCCTATGCAAAGGTGCTCGGCTCTCCATGGATCAGCAAGCCCACTAGGGTCATGGCAGGGCAGTGAATTATTGCATCTGGCTCTTCTAACTGAAGCCTCTAACTCTTACAAAAGGACCTGAGTTAGTTAAAGTTTATTGTGTCAACCTGGCTGATAAACACATGTGGGGGTAATTGAAAGGCGGAGACATAAATGGCTTGGTGAGCCTCACCTTTCTAGTTCTCAGATCTCTTGCTTTGCGATGGCCAGGCAAGGGTACAGCTGCCTTAGCCAGTTCCCTGCTTCAGCTGGTAAGGCTCACTTCCTGCAAGACATCCCCATGGAGAAGCCACATGGACCTACCCCGATGCAGTCCTGGGTACTTGAGCAGCCGTGTGGAGACGTGTGCCAACGCTGAGATGTTTACCCGTTCACTGATTGGGCTTTCCTCCTGCAGTCGGTGTCATAGTGTGTGCTTTGTGAGATGGAGGAGGACTTTGTGGATTGGTGTTGGACATATGGGTTAATGGGTTAATGTTGGACTTGTGGGCTTGGGCAGCAGTGGGTTGAGATGTTTTCTTGATGTGCACTTACCCTTTTTATAAAACTCTCTCTCATACATGAGTTTCTGTGGATTTGTTTCTCTAATGTACCCAGACTAACACAGGACCTTTCCCTGCATGTTCCTGGTAAGAGAGTGAGGGACTATACTGATAGGATTCACTTGTGAGCGATTGCAAATAGGATTTCCTGGAGTACCATCTGCCGTGTATAAAATGAGCCAGCCCTCTGAGAAGCAGGAGTAGGGAATCTCATGACCAATAAAAGCCAAGCGTGGAACGTGTGATATGGACCTGCCATCCCTGTGCAGTGAACTTCTGGAGTCCAGATGATAGCTAGACGGTCACAGGAGCAGCAGCAGAACCCGGAGTCAGAGCATGGAATGGAGGGATGGACTTCCCACCCCCTGGAGCAAGTTAGAACGTGTGCTTATGTGCAGAAGGCTAGAGTGGAGTGCCTCTGGGCAACCTACTTCGGGAAATTGGATTGACTGACTCACGGAAGTAGAACTGAGTGCTTCCTGGCTGGGACTGACTGGCATGGAGTGCTTCTGGGCAATTAATTCAGTAAATTGCGTTGCTGACCCAGGGAAGTGGATCTGGCTGAGGCTTGCTGCAGTGAGGTGCCTCTAGGCACTTAATTCCCGGAGCTGGGTTTGCTGACCCCAAGAGCTTGAGCCGAATGCCTTCAGTTGAAGCTTACAGCAGAGTTCTATGCTCTTTGGGGCCTTTATTGGTAGATTAGAATCTTTGTAACATGGCCTGGTAAATTCTCACAAGATATTATTCAACTTATTTTCATATTAAACGCTTCAATCTCTGAAAGAGTATTGTGTACCTTATTTGCCTAGGAAACTGTTGAATCCCTGTGCAAGATTTTGAACTAGCAGCTTTTATATTGGCCAAGCTATAAACTCAGGGTCAGTGAGGCAAGCAATAAAGAGATACCCCTTGCACTGCACCAGTGTGGATTATATGCCATCTTGCATTTTTAAAATGTTTTATAGCTTCACATTGAAGAACTCTTTCACAAAAGGATGACAGTTCTAAATACCCACATTTCTGTTGAGTACCCAAGGAACTCAATTTCTTTTGCACTAATGCTTTATATTTATTCCTAATTTGTTGTGTTCCCTGTCTCATAAGAGTAAGGATATCTTATTGTGAAGGCAATGTGATCTCATTAAATTATTCAACAAATATAGATTGAACCTTTTATATATTTCAAGGATTTCTAAGTACCAGAGATTCAGCTACAAATGGACTATGTTATGCAGTTTTCATTCCAGTGGGTTTACAAAAGATACATAATGCTCGTTTTCAGGAGTGGCATTGAGCAGAGACCTGATAAGATAAAAGTATGAATATCATAAAGCTCTAAGGGGAAATCATTCTAGGCAGAAAGGCTAATAGACAGACCTTGAAAGAGGGCACACTGGACATGGGTGAGAAGCAACAAGGCGGTCAGGAAAGTTAGAGGGTGAAAGGACTTGAAGGATGGAAGGCTCATTCTGATGGGCAGGCCAGGATCATTGCAAAGCGTTGCAGTGTTTTACCAAAAAGAATGTCAATTGTTTGGAGAGTGATAAACAGGAAGTGATATCTAGATTCTATTTTAGAGTGCAGAAGATGGTGATAGTCAATCATTCATTCACCTTTCATTCATTGATTCAAAAGTATAAATCAATCCTTTTTCGTGCACTGAGCTATGAACAGCTGGCCAGGGGGCCAAATCATGTGGCCTTGGTGCATCTGTTTGTAACAGTCCACCCCTGTAAAGTCTCTTTAACATGTAAAATTCTCCTCTCCGAGAAGGGGAAGCCTCTTTGGCCTTAGCTATCCATGCCCAGAGATCATCATTTTTGAAAACCTATCTATTCTTCAGTAAGGTGTGCACAAGAGACACTTAGCCCTACAATTATATTACAATATCATAAACTTAGAGAGACAGGCAAGTATGGATCTGAAAAGAAAAGAATGCAGAATTTTGAGCCATATGAATATGAGAGTAGATTGCCTAAAATGGCAAAGAAGGCGTGGGAGACTTTTAGTTAAAGATAAATATTTAATTTCTGTAAAAAGGTGTGGGGAGTAAAATTAGAAATCCACTGAAGAATATTCATGTTCAAACTTTATGTAGGAAATTCCTGATGGAAATTGAATTCTAGGCTAAAGCTGAGATAGTCAAGAGCCACGTACTGCATATGACATTATATTGCCGAATGCATTTTCCCCACACATCCGATGGGAAGAGACATTTCATTTAATAAGTGACATCGATGCCCTTTCACCAGCCATCGTGTGCTGTGGCTGACACCTCCTTGCAACATGGTAGAACTGAAGTGGATTTTTACTGGACAATTACAGAGCAAGCTTCCCTCTGGTGTGGCACGGTTTAGCCCAGCAGGCTGACCACAAGCTATGTGGTCATCCATATCACCTTAACAGCAACACTCTGTAACCAAAGTCATAAAAAGAAAGAATCATAACATTGAGAGAACCATTAAGCTCATGGGTTCTCACGGAAGGCAGACGGTGTGTTCAGTTCCTGGCTCCACCAATGTGTAACTTTGGGGAAACTCTTAATTTTCCAGGGTCCAGGTTGTCTCATTTTTAAAGTGGGAGGATGGCACAAATATCCCTCATGATTATTATAAAGGATATTTTGAAAGATGTACATTACAGTCTTGGCCCAGTGTTTAGAACATGGCAAATACTCTTCACATTGAAGCTATATGTTAGC
>NW_022103904.1:7689729-7709806 GCF_000313985.2 Echinops telfairi
CAAAGTACCCAGACTAATACAATAGTGCAAATGCTTCTTTGAGCGTCTACAAGTTCAAAGTCCATAGGGTCAGTGCACAATTACTCTGCATCTGAGTTCAACACTGAGATGAGCACAGTCAGAGGCTACTGGGGCAAACACATTTGAATGGAATGTGTGAAAGGATCCAGCTAATCCACTGCACCCAGCGGTGGACTTGCTGAAGGCACAGAGATTCTCAAATTCCATTGGTCACAATACCCTTCATCTGTGCCTCACCAAGTGTAGCTATGTCAATAAGACTGGAATCTTTGAAATCCTTTCATTATGATGACAGTTCCCCACTCAGTCTTCCAGTGGATGGTAACTAAGTTTTCTAATAACTCATCTTTTGATGGCCAATCCCTCACCGTCTCCTCTGATTTCTCTACTCATGGTCAGGTCAAGAGCTAAGTTCTGTTTATCAAATGAATGAGGGTGGTCAGGAGCCAACATCTTTCTCTTTAAGATATTTTTACAATCTCTAAACCAGTCCATGATTTTTTCATTGTTTAGTTCTCAGATGGCAGTTTAATTCCAGTTATTGCAAGAAGATTTGCAGACATGCTCCAGTCCTGACAATAAAAGTGAATCTATCTGGGGTCATCCTTTTTTTTTTTTACTTCTTATTCCTTTTATTCTCTTGCTGTATCGTCACAACTCTCCTTCTCTCCCTCCAAATCTCAAATATAGCAGAAAGTGAGAGTTCTGAACAGAGCCTTCTCCTGCCCATATGTGCACCAGGGATCTGAAGAGGATCCTTTGTGAAGAACATCTGTTGTGGGGAGCAGTAGGTCATGTCTTTCAACTGCAAGACATCAGTGAGGTAGGTCATTGCATGTAGAATGTTATTGAAGATAGGAAAAATAATTCAGATCTGAGATACAACCTTGGGTTGGCAAATTTTTCATATGATGAAGGTCCTAGGATAAGTAAAAAAATATTGCTCTAAACCATAGAAACACTTATTAATTAAAAAAATATGAAAATGTGACACTATTGTTACTAATCAGATCTACCATGTCTCTACGACTCCCCGGAAGAATTTAGCACTCTTCCTAATTAGGCTCTGTTATCTTACTGAGGACTAAGGTACACCTGACCCACCTCATGCTATTTTCAGTCAGTTCATATGCATGTAAAAGTTGGAGAGTGAATAAAAACGATCAAAAAAGAATGGATGTATTTGAATTATGGCACTAGTGGAAAATATCGAAAGTACTATGGGGTCCCTGAAGAGTAAACCATTCTGTCTTGGAAGAAATACTGGTGGAATATTCCTCAGAAGCATGAATGTTGAGGCTCACATACTTTGGACATGTCTTTGGAAATAGTCCAACGACTATTTCCAAAGAATAGTCTTTGGAAAAAAACGTCATGCTTGACCAAGTGGAGGGTAAGTGAGAAAGAAGATGCCCAGCTAGGTGGATTGCTGTGCAGTGGCAGCAGCAATGGGCCCGGAGAGAGCAGCAGCAACGGTGATGACAGCTCAGGACTGGGTTGCTCTGAGTGATAACGACCTGCACATCCCATAAGAGCAACAGCAGCAGCGTCTTGGGTCCTTCAAGAACATCTCTCAAGGCTACCCCTTTAAGATCTCACAGACCAGCCACTGTAACCTTCTCAGCCACGAAGTTAATGGGCTCAGCAGATCCAATCAGAGGCCACAGTTCTGATTGGACATTTTTTTAAGGCACCCTAATGAGATGAAGCCAATTACATTTGAAGGAACATGCCCCCCAGCCATCCAATGATTACAGAGACAAGTTGACACATCTTTATTTGGAATACATTCATGCATATATGAATGGCACTGCTGATAGCAGAACTTTTTGACTTACCTTGTAATAAATAAATTAGTTATGGGAGAGTGACAGAGTGCAAGAAAGAACGGAATCAGTCATGAAAGAGTGAAGAAGTCCAACAAAGAGAGCTGGACATGCCAGGAGTGTTATACCAACTACAAAGGGACTCAGGCTCTTATTAGAGGACATGCAAACTCATCACAAACGTAATTTGCTCTTGTGTTAAGCTTAATTGCTCATGGTTAAGTGGAAAATAATAGAAGTGAGGCTGTGTTTACATAAAGCATGAAACTTTGTCCTGAGAACTTTTGTCCTCTTGATCATTCCCAGCAATGTGGACATTGGGAGGTGACTGAGTGCATGCAGTTTTAACAGAAAGAGCAAAGAGAACCAATTTAGAAGTTGTGTGTATTTCACAATGCAAGTGGACATTAATGATTTTCTCTTTTTAGTATCAAAAGTGAAGGAGATGCAACTGGTCGGTGAGGAAATCGATGTCTTTTCACGTTGTCAGCTGCTTTTCAAATGAAGATAGATATAATTCGGTCTTCGGGTAACTCCAAAATTCACTTGCTCTAGGACTACGGAACAGAGAATACTCCTACTGAGAAACAACACCGTCTGGTAAATCCCTGCCAGGGCACTGTACTCTGTTGTCTTTGGGAAATTATGGAATAGGTTGCAAGAATATCCTCTGTCAATGCATTTGTCTATAAAATCTTCTAGCCACTAGATTTTTAGTAAAGAAGGCTGAGATTTGAGTGATATTCATTAAAGATAAGGTTGTTGTCACATGGTGTAGAGTTGAAACTCAGGTCAGAATGACCTCAAGCACAACAGAATAAAATGTTGCCTGGGTCTGTGCCATCCCTGTGATTGGCCCTGAATTAGGCCACTGTGATCCCTTGGTCTAATCCACATTCCTTGAGCTGAGTTTTAGAAAATTTGCAGACATATTTTCTTAGTCTGTCTTAGCCTGGAAGTGTCCCTGAAACCTATCTAGCGGCCTAAAGACATGTGAGCCTCCATTGGCAGCAAGGTGCTGACTGTGCATGATGCGTATCACCTGGGAATAGAACCTGGGTCTCCTATGTTAAGAATTCGACCACTGAACAGTCAATGGTCTCATTAGTGGGTAGTGTTGCTTTCTTTGTCATTTTCTTGTGCTTTAGGTGACAAAGAAACTCGAAATTTCAAATATAATTTATGGAAAATATTTATTAAGTATTCAACAGGACAAAGACACATCATTTGGATGAGGAACACTATTTTGTGTAGGGGACAAAATAGACCCCAAATCTCAGTTATAATTTAAGGTGAGAATTTACAGGAATAATACACATCATCTGGATCACAGAGACCATTAGCATGAGGTCATAATGGCATCCAAAAATGTATACAACGTGAGCCCCTTAAATGGGATTTGGGAAGAGGAAGGAAACCTTCACGGAAGCATGACTGGCAGCAGTAGATCTATGCATCACAGTTACTGGCAGGACAATAGAGCGGGGATGGGACTATGACTGAGACACATGTAGTATGCTAGGGAGGAGAGCATCCAAGGTTGTTTTAGGACCATCTGGCCAAGCCAGTCTGAACATGACTCATGGCCATGCGACCTTCACATCCCAATTTCCATTAAGGGCATAACAGGCAAGTCCCTAAGGGTGAAGCCACCCCTTCTTGGACTGGCTAGGGGAGTGGTGGTAGTTCACTCTCTAATGCACTCTGCCTAAAGGCAAGGTCATTCACATTGCCAGTAAAATGGTCAGAGAGAATTTAATGGAGGTTGGATTTATGTGGAAACTCATAAATGGATTGAGGGCTTCCACTATAAACCATCGCCTTTGCAAACTCAGTGCTCAGAAATGTAAGCTCTACTATACCTCTGACACATTTTCTCACCCATAATACACTGCACTTTTCTGGGGTTTCTTCTGTTCAGTTTGGCTTTTCGCTTTGACTGGGCTTTGAGTGTTTTATATTTTCTCTATTTCTGTGCTAGATTACATAATAAACTATTCCTAAATCCATCAATTTTTTTAAGGAGTCCCTGGGAGGCATAAAAGGTTAAGCGTTCAACTCGGATCCAAAAGATTAGTGATTTGAACACACCCAGACATGCCTTGGGACAAAGGCCTGATGATCATCGCCCAAAGGGTCACAGCCTTGCAAACTATGGAGCTGAGTTCTACCCTACACATGCGGGCTCCTCCAGAGTAAGAATCAACTGGGTCGGCTCTCTCTTTCAATCCTTGACCCTTTCCCCCTTCATCATTAACTGAAAGTTTCTGGTCTGGAAGTAACCACACCCGTACACTAACCATGGGGACACCTAAGCTCCTCCCACGTGTGTCCAGAGAATCAGCTTAATGCTTTGTTTTTCCTTGTGCCTCATATGCAACTTACAGACCCTGACAAACAGCCCACAAATAGGGTTTCAATAAAGTTGTAACATGCCCCACTGTACATTCTGCTGCAGAACTTATATGCCAACTTTAGCATATTCAACTTTGGCCATTCATACATGGGTCATATAAATAGTTAATATGTTTCCCTGCTAATCCAGATACTGGAAATTTGTGTTCACCTCAGAAGAAAGGCTTGGAGATCATTTTCAAAAACTCCTGTGGTAGTTACATAATCTGTTGTTTGAGACTTATGAGTGGAGAGGTGGAGTCTAGCCTGTCAATCAAATCGCAGCTTGATGACCTCATTTGGAGGTGCTAGGAGAAAAATAGCTGGCTGGAGGTGGGGCACAGACTCACTTCCTGTGAGACATTCCTGAGACAAGCCACATGGAGCTACCCTGATGCAGCCAGAGCCCAGGGAGTTGGAGGAGCCACGTGGAGACACATGCCTGCTCTGCGAGGCTTCTGCCACCACTGGATCCACAAGACCTTCTACCCACTGGCCTGTGACCTTCCTGCAATAGGCATCATTGCATGGCTGTGTGAGTCTGAAGAAGAATTTATGGACTAGTATCGACATATGGGGTAATATCAGACTTATGGACTTGATGTGGACTGGACTGTGATGTTTTCTCAATACTGAATTGCTCTTGTATATAAAGCTCTCTCATACATCCACGCACATGAGTGTCTAGGAATTTTGTTTCTCTGGTCTACCCAGACTAACACAAGCCCTATGGAGCACTGTCTACTCTGACATACCTGGGGTTACCACAAGCAGAAATGAACTCAGCAGCAACAGAGCTCAATGCAGAATTACAAGTCCGATTTTGTCATTTCTTGGGTCAATCCAGGAACGCATAATATTCCAAAGAACACTGACAGCTCATGGGGAAAAGCAGTGTGAAAGCTAGGTCTGCGCTGGATGGAGACACTTCTGATAACACCTCTCCTAGCCATTTCCAGCTTCAGGTTCACTACAACCTGCGTTTTATTTGGGTATGGGAGTGGATTCGAAGTCTCTTGGGAATAATTTAAATCTTGTCTATGGTTAGACTTCACCCAATGAGGAGACAGCTGCTCTGTAAGTCAGGCAGGAGGGAGGAACGAAGGCAGGTTAGATAAAGCTCCGAAAGCCATGTGGTAGAAAACCCAGGACTTATTCTGAGGTAGGCAGCTTCAGCAGTTTTCTGTCTGTCTGTCCATCAACATTGCACGTGAGGGACTCAAGCTTCCAGACGGTCATAAGACTTTTAGGAAGGAGGAATGTACACAAACTGGTACCAGCCATTCTATGAAAGCTCCGTTGATCTATGATACGTGAGAAACTCACATGGTATGGGCAATCAAAAGCTATTTATTTTTATTTTTAAGAAATAAAACAGTAAACAATAAGAAAGCATGCTCAAAGGAAAACCACTTATCTCCCCCAAATTACCCATATCTGTTCCTATGTTTAGGAGCCCTGGTGGCATAGTGGTTTCTGGCTGGGCTGCTAACCCCAAGGTCAGAATTTCAAAACCATCAGCCACTCCTCAGGAAAAGAGACAAGACTTTCTACTACTGTAAAGAGTTACAGTCTCAGAAACCCACATCGGCAGTTTGACCCCGTCCTGTAGGGCTCCTATGAGTTGAAATTGACTTGATGGCAGTGATTTTTCGGTTGGTTGATTGTTTTTATTCTTATATGAAGGAGCTCTGTAGGCCTGGTGTGGTATGCATTGAACTGCCAACCACAAGGCCAGTGGTTTGAACCCACTAACTGCTCCGTAGGAGAAAGATGAGGTCCTATGCTCTTGTAAAGATTGAAAGTCTCAGACAACCACAGGGGCAGTCAGTCCTATTTTGTCCAGTACAACTCGAGGGCAGTGAGTTTGTTTTTCTGGTATTCTTATGTTAAGGAGGTCTGGTGGCACTGTGGATTAAGTAATGTACTGCGAATGGAGTCGTCCTTGATTCGAATCCAGCAGCTGTTTCTGAAGCAGAAAGACAAGCCTGTCTCCTCCCCGAAGATGTATGGCCTCAGCAGTCCTGCAGAGCGGTTCTTCGCTACCCTAGAGGGCTGCAGAGAGTCAGAATCAACTCCATGGCAGTGGGTTTATTTATTTATTTTAATTACTCTTCCGTTATTGAGCAGCTGCGCCATAATTTCAGTCAGTTACTGTCTCTATATCAAAAGGGCTCACGTGGCCACTGTTATGCTTCCAGTGGGGGTGGGAGAAGGTTACACCCTCTACCTGGGGCACAGTCAGATATCGTACCTGCTCAGGCCAGTCTTATAGCTCCACTGGGAGGACCCCTGTTCCAAGATGCTCATTCCTCTCCTTACGGACCAGTAAATCCACCCCAGTTCTTTCTACATGGACCAGCAAACCCAGTGTTCCACTGTAACTTCATTGTGACAGCCCTCTCTTCTCTGCCAGGCTTCAGTGCAGGGACCTGGGTTCAACCCACAAACTCTACTCCTGATACTTCCTGATGGTATGAGCTTCTCCCCCTGACCCTCTATAGGATTAGCCTTTATATAGCAAGCCTAACGGATGGCAAAACTAACCAATCTAGTAGGCCCCTCATGGACTCAATCCTATTGTGGATTTCTAAGCCACTATTGCATAGTAAATTCACCAATCCTCGGCAAGATTGGGACCAAGCCAATCATATTTTCAGAAGTTACAAAACCACGGCCAGAAAGGCCAGTTAAAAGTTACTCATCGTGCAATCTAGCCCATGTCTTATTGCCCTGGACATGTTAAGAAACACACTGTAGGCAGGGTGACGGAGAGCATCTTGAAGAAATTTAGAGAAAAGTTCTACCCTGAGGAAGAAAGAATGAGAGGGGACAGGTCAACCATAGTCGGCAATAAATCCTGCATTTTGAAGGGGAGTGGAGTGTGCTTAGTTATTTGATATTTGCCCCCAGGTTGAGGCAGCCCCACATTTCAGGGCAAGGTCCTGCACAAAAGGGAAGAGCCATTGAAAGACTCTCTGAATCTCTGGTGAAGGACCATGGTGGTGTGGGGAACAGGCTTCCTGGACCACTGAGTATCCTGTTTTCAAATGTAATGGGCTGACAAATTGGGCTCCTATCAGCAGTGTCTGAGAAAACCTGCTTCCTCATACATCACCACCACCACCACCACCCCCCACCCCCCGATATCTTCCAATGTTTTCATTTCTAACAATTATCGTATATGAAAAATATTGTCTTACTAGCTCACTGGATTTCTCTGTTTGTTATAAGGGCAAACCACTTTCTACAACTTTATTGGCCATTTTTATTTCTCCTGTAAAGTGCCAGTCCAGACCATCTGCCCATTTACGTTTGTTTCATGGGTGTGTGTCTTTTCATACTTGATCTCCAGGAAGTCTTTTCATTATTATGGCTCATAACCCAGGTTAAAATAAGTGCTGCGATGACTTATACTTATTAAACATATATTCTGCCTGTTTTCACCCATAACTTAGCTCAGTTCAAAGTATCCTGTGCTACACAGAAATTTACTAAAGATACTCTTGTGGGCCATGATATTTATTGGCAGTTTTATTTGTAATAAGGTCAAATTGAAGCAAACCGAATTTCCTCCAGTGGTAGAATGTCTTCTTAAATTACTTTTTTTTTCCATTTTGTAACCACCTGCACAGCCTTTTAAAGGAGGCATAAGATAGAGCTGTTCATATTACTATAGAAACATCCCCAAGAAGATGTTATATTAAGTAAAAATCAGATTTTCAGAATGACAGTTCAATATTTACCACATATTAAAAATTCAATTACTGGTAATAATTATATATATATATTACCAGTATATATATTTAATACTGCTATATATGTCTTTATTTATAGAGGTAGAGAAATGCTCCTTTGAGCATAATTTTTGGAAAGATATACACAAATTGAAAATAGTTTTTTACCAGGGTGGAATGGATATAAGATGATAGGCTTGGCAGATACACTATCCACACTCTACCACAAAACTCGAGAGACCAAATAAAATGACTATGAATAAAAATTTTGGAATCCAGAGCTTCAAGAGATTGGGCAAAGGGGTAGATCAAATGCCAACAAGAGGAAGATATTGAACAAAAGCAGTAAACTGCCAACTGGCACCATGTGGCCATTTTGAATTATTGTAAGTAGTGTTTACATTGGGGCAGGAACAAGATAACTGGCTCTGCTCCCCCAGGACTGCATCAACACCCACATGGGTGCTAAGCAGCTAAAGGATATGATCTCCCCGCTTACCTTGCACAACCTCCTGCAAGGTTCTACTCAACTTCACGCCCCTGATGGCTGTCAAACCCCTTTCCACTCCCAATTCTGTTTCTTTTCCCTTAGTATTTCCTCCTCCACTTATCTTTCTTTCCATTTTTATGTCCTGTTCCTCACCTTCCTTCATTTTGATCCCATAGAGCAACACCACGACTACTATGGCCTTCTCCACTACCAGTGCCTGCCTGCACCCCTCTCTGGTTGACAGTATGTACTAACCTGGAGCAAGCACTGGGTTCCCAATAAAGCTGTGTTTGGCAGCCAGTTCCCTGACATCTTATTACTAATTTTTCTATCTTTAATTCTTCTCTTGTCAACCTCTAAGCTATCTTGTTTCATTTTGTCCTTTTCTTCCCTTGTCCTCCACTTTTTTAATATGGTGAAGTGGGAGCCCAGTACCCTTTCACAATCAAAAGCACCAGCCCCACCCCTCCACAGTCAGCAGCACATCCTCTTATGAAGCAACCTTCACCTTTCCCACGTAGACAGGCCTGGTGGCTAGCACTCGCATGAGTACTCTGCCATCTTTCTCTCTTTTTCTTACTTATTTTTCTTTCCTAATGTTTATGTGATCCTTCTCCTTCCCTTTGCATCTTCCCTGGTTTTCGTCTTTATTTATTCCCAGTAGTTGGATGTCATACACACCACACCTGCCGCTCCCTTTGCCCCAGCGTGGGCAAGTGCCACCACCTGCTTTCCACAGCACTACTAGGTCTAGGATAGATGGTGGTCAAACCCTCACCTAGCCTGCCTTTGGTTACTCTGCACAACTGCAAGTCTGAGACTCATCCCCCACACTCCCAGATGCTACCAAATCCACCAGAGAAAGGTGAGGAGTATCCCCGGGCTGCCAAACTAGTCACAACAAATATGCCTCGTTGCCAGATATTCCAAGGAAATACAAGGTGAAGCAATCAGCATGCAACTAATAAGAAGAAGAACAATAACACCTCCATGACAACAATCAAGTCCTCATTGACAAACAGAAAGGAAAAAAATGGGACAAAATGGCTGAAACAAGTCATGAAAATGCAGGGCCATAAACTCTTTCAGAGGAAGGCATGGCGCCTGACACAGAGCTCTGAAGGTTTATAGTTAGGTTCTTTCAGCAGTTTAAGAAAAGAGCAAGGAAACTACAGACCAAATCAATTAAGACGCAGACAAAATTCTAGAAGAATTTAGGAAAACAACACAAGAAAAAATTAACAAAATAAATGTAAAACTAAAAAAATGTATAAAACAGTTAATATAAGTGCAGAGGGTTTACAAAAGGAGTCCTTGTAAGTGTTGGAGTAATAACTTCAAAGTCAGCAGTGGGAAATCCAGACACTCCATGGGAGAAGACGAGGCTGTCGTTACAGGTTCTGAATGCATGGAGTCACTATGAGGCAGAATCAAGTTGATGGCAATGCGTTTAACTTTGTCTTTAAAATGGTTCACTAAAAAAGTTCTATTATCCTTTAATTTCACTTTTCCATCAACGTATTGAAACACTATAATAGATCACAGATTGCAAGGGCAAAGGAGTAGAATTGAATTAGTGGAAGATAGAATTAAAATATTGAAGACAAATCTCTGAATATTAATCTGTTAATAGAGCAGAAAAAGAACAAATAAACAAAATGAAACAAAAATATGAAGATATAATAATTATGTGGGACACCATGAAAAGGAATAATTTATATGTGATTGGAATTCCAGAATAAAAAGACATAAAAATAAAAGCACTGAAAATTATCATAGGTTTTTTTGAGAGAAAGATATACAGCTAAGACACTCAATAAACCCTGAATTGTGTAGATCTCAAAATAAAATCACATATTGCATACAATAACCAAACTTTCCAAGACCAAAGACAAAGAAATAATCCTGAAAGTACCTCCGCCCCAGATGAAGCTATCTATAAAGGAGAAGCAAGAAGACTAAGCTTTGATTTCTCAGGAGAAACTAAGCAAACAAGCAGAAAAAAGGATGGCATATATAAAATCTTGAGAGAGAAAAAAATTGCAAACATGGAATTCTATATCCAACAAAATTGTCTGTAAAATATGATAGCGATGTTAGGACGTTTTCCAAACAGAAGTTGAAGAAATTAGTAAAAGGCAAATTTCACAAGAAACTCTAAAGATAATTTTTTTCGGAGAGAGAAAGAACAACCACAGATAACAAGAAATTGGGACAAAATGACAACATTACCAAGAAATCAATCCAAGTATATAAATATCAAAAATAAATTTAATCTACAACACTGACAATAAGCACCAGAGACCTCAATTGGTAAATGATGACAACTACAAATAAAAAAAAGAGGGAATAAATAATGCAGTTACAAAATTTCCCAATAAAGAGGAAGACAACATGACATCAAGATAGAACAAACCATTTATGATGTCGGAAAATATTAGCAAATTACAAGGTAACCGCAAAGGAAATTGATACATTTCCTTACCAAAGTAAAAAGAAGAAAATCATTATCTCAGTAAAGCCTAGACAACAGCAATGAAACAGCTGATGAAAACACCCAGAGACCAAAAAAAAAATCATAGAAATATATACTGAAATAAAAAATGATCAACAATCCCCCAAAAGCTTAGGAAAATGACAAATGATAGCAAAATCACAGTGATAAAGCATCAATAAGTATACTGCATGCAAGTAGGTTAAATTCACCATCCAAGAGATAGTAAGTAGCAGAATAGGTAAGAGAGCAAGACCCATCGGTATGCTCCAGAAGAGACATACTTCAGACACAAAGACAAAAATAATCTAAAAATTAAAGGCTATAAAAAGATAAATCAAGCAAAAGGCAACAAACAAAAGAGCAAGATTGGCTATATGAATTTCTAACAAGCTTTAAGGCATAAACTAGCAAAAGAGACAAGGAAGGACATTATAGAATGACTAATTGTCAATCCAAAAGAGACCATAACTATAATAATTATCTGCACACTCAATGAAAGAGCATCAGAACACATAAGTCAAATTACAACAGAAAAGAGAGGAGAAACAGACAACTCCACAATAACAGTAAACAAAGCAAAACAAAACAACCTAGACCCACTGCTATTGAGTCAATTCTGACTCAAAGCAGCCCTATGGATAGAGAGAGTAGCAGTGGATTTCTGAGGTTCTAAGGCTTTATGGGATCAGAAAGCTTCCTCTTTCTCCCACAGAGTTGCTCATGGGTTTGAACTACTGACCTTGTGGTTAGCAGCACAATGAATAACCCACGACACCACCAAGGCTCATTTTCAATACAGGACAAAACAGCTAGAAAGAATCTTGAAAAGATGCAAAAGCTCTAAGTAACACAATCAATCAGCTTCAGTTTATAGGCAAAATGGAACACGCCACTAACAATAACACATGATACATTCTTTTCCCCTGTGTATGGGATATTCTCCAGAATAAACCATAGGTTAGGCCACAAAGTAAACCTTAATAACTTTCAAAACATCAAAATACTACAATGTATCTTCTCAGATAGCAATGCTATAAGTAAGATGCATGATAAATAAAGTGATGGTATAATTTATCACCCCAAACCAGATTATTTTGATACTGAAAGATTTTATTATTAATAATTATATCAGGATTACACACATAAAATGAATTGTCCCAAATGAACAGCCCGCTCTGCTTACACAAATGGAAAAGAAATTTTGGTTGGAGAAAACCAGAGTACATTACTGCCCAAGAGTCCAGAGGCTTCTAAAAGTAAATTTGGATAGGAAATAAAGTCCACATATTTAAGGGCAGCGGGGAGACTTCTTTAGATGGCAACAAAGGCTGATATGTGAATGGTTTCATTTGGGCCTGGGAAATAATTAAGTTAGTATTCAGAAGAGAAAATGGAAACAGAAATAAAGGCAGAGCAGTTTGAAGGATCTTGAAACGAAACTATAGAGTTATAACTTGCCTTTTCATTTTGAAATTACTTACATTATAATAACCTGTGTTTTAACCTTCCAACTACTGATTATATTTTCTATACTGATGACTCATTTTTAACAGGGAACCTGAAGAAGAAATATTAAAAGAACTAGATTTGCAAACAAATTTGAGAAACTATTCATTCAGCATCTAGCAGTATAAACAGACATACTACACCGGGATTTCACTAGGAGAGGCTAGGATTTCATCATTGAAGTTCTTCATCATATTGCCAGTTACCACCAGGCTGATTCTGGCTCACAGCAACTCCGTGTGTGTCAGAGTAGAACCGTGCTCTACAGGGTTTTCAATGGGCAAATTTTCAGAAGTAACTTTCTTCGTCTTTCTTTTGAGGCATCTCTGGGTAGGCTTGAATGTCCAACTTTTTGGTTAGCAGTTGAGCAAATTAACAATTTATTCCATCAAGAAACTCCCTTCATAGTAATAGCATAAAGACTATGAGCAGTGAAGGATCTGAGTGTTTCTATTGAAATTATAATTTGAATTCCTCCATCAATAGTGATTTTACCTTGACCATCTGAGACATAGAGGTTTTACTTGTGTGTACTCTGTGTATAATGCTAGTATGTCATTGTTCCCGCCCATTGAGCAAAAGCAGAACTCACTATTGCTGGGGCTGATCTGGGGGTAAGAGCATGCAGATGAAAGCTATATAGTTTCTGCCCACACCGTCTATGGAGAAAAGTTCAGACCCACTCAGTAGAATGGGTCTTTAAACACAAAAGTATTTTTAAAAGGTCTACAAGACAGAATTCACTTTGTGAGCAACCAAGAATAGCAAAAATAAAACAGAGAATACAAGTAAAAAATACGATCCATTTCATCATAGGGAGGACATGTTCACACACTTACAGTGAGGTACAGGCTGAATAGCTAAATACTGGATAATTTGAAAATTGTGGAGGAGAAGCTTCCCTGGTAGATTCTGATATCATTGAAATAGGGTTTTCTGCAAAGAACAAAAACCATCATTGTGTGACCACTTTCCCCACATAAACGCTGACGACAATGTGTGCATAAGTAAGTGTAGTGAAGAAGGCTAATGGTGCCCGGCTATCGAGACCTATAGCGTCTGGGGACTTAAAGGCTTGAAAGTAAACAAGCAGTCATCTAGCCCAGAAGCAACAAAGCCTACATGGAAGCAGCACACCAACATATGTGATCATGAAGGGCCGAAGGGACCAGACTTCAAACACCAAAGTCGGGGGGGAGTCATATCACCGTCAATGAGGGTGGCGCGTGATGGGGATACAATCCCCATCCACGGACAACTGTACTTACCTTGCAGAGGGGTAGTGGGGAGGAGATGAGTCACTTAGGGTCCAGTACAGCAATAATGAAACCCACAACCTTCCTCTAGTTCTTAAACGCTTCCTCCCCCCAACTACCATGACCCCAATTCTGCCTTGCAAACCTGGTTAGACTAGAGGATGCACAGCGGTACAGATGGGAACTGGAAATGCAGGGAATCTAGGACAGATGAACCCTTCAGGACCAGGGGTGACAGTGGCAATACCTGGAGGGAAGGGGGGTGGGGGGTAGAAAGGGGGAATTGATCACAGGGATCTACATATAACCTCCTCTCAGGGGGATGAGCAGCAGAGGGATAGGGGAAGGGAGACGCCGGGCAGTGTAATATAAGATACAATAATAATTTATAAATTATTAAGGGTTCATGGGGAGGGGAAAAAGGAAAATGAGCTGATTCTGGCAACTCAAGAGGAAAGCAAATTTTGGGAATGATGAGGGCAACAAATGTATAGGTGTGCTTTACACAATTGCTCTATGTATTGTGATGAATTGTATGAGCCCCAATAAAATGATTAAATAAAAAAGAAAAAAAAAGAAATAGGTTTTTCTGAAAAATGAATTGATCTTAGACAATTATCTATTGGGACCACCACATTTTAACAGCAGCATCATTTTTTAATCAATGCCTTCTAGGAAATTTTATTTAATGGGGTTTAATGAATACGTCAATAAATAATAGGTGTCTCAGTACAAGAATTGTGCCCCATCAGACCCCACTACACCAAGGCAAAACACTAAGGGCGTGCAACAAAACAGCAAGGGGAGCTGAACAAGGAAGTCCTAAGGGAATACTAAAAATAGACTTTGGGGCCAGGGTGTGGTCAGTAAACAGACCTTAAACTATTTGCAGGCTTTTATTTTTCTGTCATTGTTTTTAGGGTGTTTTTTTGTTGTTGCTGTTGTTGTTTTCTTTCATTGCTTTGGTTTGTTCTGTCTTGTTTATTGTACATATTATTATCTCTGCAGGTCTGTCTAGATAAGATAGGCAGGATAAACAAGCTAGAGGAGAAAACAACTGGACAGTGGCAAGGAGGGTGTAGGAGGCCTGGTAGGGCTTGACCAAGGGCAATGTAACCGAGAGGAATTACTAAAACCCAAATGAAGGCTGAGCATGATAGTGGGACAAGAAGAAAGTCAAAGGAAATAGAGGAAAGAACTAGGAGGCAAAGGGCATTTATAGAGGTCTAATTACAGGCATGTACATATGTGAATATGTTTATATAGGATGATGGGGAAATAGATCTATATGCATATATTTATAGGATTAGTATTAAGGTAGCAGATGGACATTGGGCCTCCACTCAAGTACTCACTCAATGCAAGAACAATTTGTTCTATTAAACTGGCATTCAATGATGCTCACCTTCCCTACACAGTCTTCGAAGACAAAGCAGGTGCTTAAGCAAATGTGGTGAAGAAAGCTGATGGTGCCCGGCTAGCAAAAGATATAGCATCTGGGGTCTTAAAGCAGCCATCTAGCTGAGAAGCAACAAAGCCCACATGGAAGAAGCACACCAGCCCTTGTGATCCTGAGGTGTCCAAGAGATTGGGTATCAGGCAACAAAGACCCAGAACAAAAAAAAGCATATCAATGTGAATGAGGGGGAGTGCAGAGTGCAGAAGCAAAGCCCCTCTGCAGACAAATGGACATTCCTTACAGAAGGGTCACAAAGAAAAAAATGAGCCAGTCAGGGTGCAGTGTAGCACCGATGAAACATACAACTTTCCCCTAGTTCTTTAATACTTCCTCCCGCCCTCTATCATAATCCCAATCGTAGTACCTTACAAATCTGGCTAAACCAGAAGATGTACACTGGTACAGACAGGAACTGGAAACACAGGGAATCCAGGACAGATGAACCCCTCAGGACCAATGGTGAGAGTGGCGATATCATGAGGATGGAGGGAAGGTGGGGTAGAAAGGGGGAATCGATCACAAGGATCTACACATAACCTCCTCCCTGGGGGACAGATAACAGAAAAGTGGGTGAAGGAAAACTTTGAACAGTGTAAGATAAGACAAAATAATAATTTATAAATTATCAAGGGTTTGTCGGGGTGGGGTGGGGAGGGGGGTGAAAAAATGAGTAGCTGATACCAAGGGCTCAAGTAGAAAGAATGATGATGGCAACACATGTACAAATGTGCTTGACACAATAGATGGTTGGATGGATTGTGATAAGAGCTGTCAAGAGTCCCCAGTAAAATTATTTGAAACAAAATAATGAGTGCCTATATGCACACAGACCATCCATACAGTCTAGAAATATGGATACATTGTCACAAACTGAATGTACTCTTTATACCCCTATGCATATTCACTTATGTTTCTAGACTGTATGTTGGTGTGGTTAGCTGCCTTCTCTATCCTTGTTGAACCAACATCTCTGCTTAGGCCATTGCAATGACCTTCTAAATGGCCTCTGAGTCTCTTGCATTAACTTTCTTAAAGCTAATTTGCATGACAGCCAGAAAGATATTCATGCAGTGAGATTTACTTAAAGTCTTCTAGTCTGTCAACTTCACGGTAAGATCCTTGAGTGCAGCCTTCAGACTCCATGGTTTGGCCCTGCGTTCCCCCTTTTCCAATGTTTTTGCCCATTCTCAAATGTGCAACTCGACTGTGATAAAGAACTACTCCAAGCATGCCATTCCCTTTCTTTCCCCTTATATTGTATAAAAGCTCCCCTCTTCTTAATGTTTTCACCTTCCTATCCAGCATCTTTTGGGCATGTTTAAAGGAGAAACCAGACCCTGGAGAAGGATATCAAGCTTGGTAAAGTAGCAGGGCTGGGAAAAAGAGGAACACCTTCAACAAGAAGAATTGGCACAGTGGCTGCATCAGTGGGCTCAAATATAAGAACAGTTATGGGGATGACCTTGGACCAAGCTGTGTTTACTTCTGTTGTACATAGAATTTGATACTCTGCATCAAAACCAACTCGACAACACCTCACAATAATAAAAACATTCAACCTTCCGGAGGTTTGCTCAAGAAAGATAAAACTAAGCAACGTGGTGAGATAGGTGGAGCCAATAGCATCTCTACGTGCTCCGTTTCCACTTCTAAAGCTTCAAGATCTCCCTCTTTGAAGGTCAAGAGCTCCCTCTTTGAAGGTCAAGAGCTCCCTCTTTGAAGGTATACTTGAAGCCCTACTACTTACAAATTCTTCTACCAAAGCTTTTTAAAAATAGTTTTTTCTTATTCTTGTTAAATTGTAATTCACTCAAGAAGGGTACCTGATTTATTTTCCAAAGAAGGAAACCTGATGAGACAATTCAGTTTTTAAAAATTCAAAACTAGAAGGCATAATACAAAGCCATCCAAGCTAGATACACAAAAACAGGAAATAGTAATGTTTTTATACAAGTGCAACTTGGAATTGGTTACATTACTAAAGACAAGCAGTCATCTGTGGGTAATCAACCAAGCAAACATCTTTCAATGCTTTCCCAAAATCGGTTTTTTAATTTTTTCTTACTGATAGATTGTATTTTTATGATGAAAACGTCTAGATTTGACCTACTAAAAGTGCTATATGTATTCTGAGTGTTGGTGTAATCATTTATTAGAGCTAAAATCTGTAGCCCTTTATTACGTTACTTCTGCTTCAATAAGATAGTTCACAGACTGACAGGAAGGACCGTGGTCTTGATGACATGCGTGTCTAGATCCATGAGAAGACTTCGGCATTAGCCAAAGTTTCAGGCAGGCATTCTATTCTTGGATTTCCTTATTTAGGAACATTTATTCAAATACTGACAATCATGGGACTGCTGGTTTAGAATTAGGAAAACAAGATGGGAAGCTGAAGGTGCAACTGATGACTTAAAGGGTTACAGAATAACCTCAAATGATGGCAACTATTTCCATTAAGTGGTTTTAAAGTGACCACATGTCATGATCCAGGAAATAAGAAGCAATTGCAAAAGCAAGATGGTCTAACTGCTGTTTCACCCACTATAGGTTTTCAGTGAAAGACTTCAATTATCACCCTGGGGGAAAGACAGCCGTTGTTCCAGAATTATCAGCTTTTGAAATGCTGTAGAGAGTGTTTATTTCTTTTTTTCCTTCTTTTGTGACTCAAAACTCACAAATTCCACAGAGACCAGGAGAGAATGCTTAAAATGAGAATAAATATTTTTACACATGTAGATCTTTGAAGGAAAATGCCATTACCTTCTGTTCTCTTGCTACCATACTTATAGGTTTTTCTAAGCTGTCTAATATAACTCCAGTGTTCGATTAGCTCAAACTCTCTCCATTTGAAGAGATACTTCAATGGCTATATTTTAAAAAATAAGACACGATGAAAAGTTCTAAAACTAGATTTAGTTATTCATTTGATTAACAACTCATAACTTTGAAGACACTAAAACTTTTTCTTTACACAAGTTCAAGATCTTTCCAAAGTTCTAGGTGGGTTACTAAGTGTTGGGCTCAAGCAAGCCCATCAAGCAGTGAAACACTTAGTAATAAAATCTATTTCCCTGTTGCATTGAGTTGAATTCTTTAACATGGCTCCTTGCCACTTCCACCAAAAAATCTTCATTTTCCTTCTAGGTCTGGGTAAGAGCAAGTGGAGGAAGATATTGATAAGATTAAGTTTTGAACACAAGGATCAACATATAAGGCCTTCCCAGGGGGACGAACAACAGAAAAGTGGGTGAAGGGAGACAGAGGATGATGTAAGAGGTGAAAATAATAATCTATAGTCTATCAAGTGTTCTTGGCGGAGGGTCTTAACTGAACTGCTGTATCCTAAGCATTTCTCAACGGAATTGTAACAAGTTATCTCACCCAATAAACCCCATAATTTTGTAATCTGTGAGTTCTTTGTGATCATTGCAATTAATTATTGGATCCAGTTGAGAAGTAGAGTGAGTGCTTCCGGAGGGACAGTAAGTGTCAGGATGGGTAGGAAGTTTGGAGGATGAGTCTTGCCTTCCTGTTAGGATTTGGTCTTGGCCATCTGATACTAATGATGGTGATTCTTTCCCCCTCAAGAAATTAGAGGAGGTCAGATACCACTCCCTCATCATTTTCTATTTCCGTTTTTTTTTCACACCTACCTGATTGCCACGAAATTAAAATTGCCCAGATCTGGCAAGGTTCCTCAATAATCATTATGGAAACCAATAGGCTGTTCAGTAATTACTCAACTAGAAAGAAAAAGCCTGATTCGCCTGTCCAAGATATTGCCTCCTACAGTCGACAACCTTTACCACAGGAGTGTTTCTTTATCCTTCTTAGTGTTGCTCCCCATCGGGTACAGCTCCTCCTGTCTTCCTGGATCAATAGTGTTATCCATGCCGCTCCTCTTAAAGAGGTAGAAATACAACTTCAATTAACTCCTGATACCACACTTGATCCTAACCAAAAGGCCAAGAAGCAGTCCTGTTATCAGGAGAGACCAGTCCCTAGAGAAGGACATCCTGCTTGGTAAAGTGGAGGGGCCGTGAAAAAGAGGAAGGCCCTCAATGAGATGGATTGACACAGTGGCTGCGACAAAATGGGCTGGCACATAAGAACAATTGTAGGCTGGCACAGGATCAGGCAGTGTTTCTTTAAGGCTGCAGTGAATTGGAACCAACTCAATGGCACCTAACAACACACTACAACAATGAATTCCCAGGCTCCTCTGTACACACGGTACAAACCCACATCTCTATTTCACACTGCGTGTAGAGCTACGGGGAAGAAATTACTCAAGCTCTACTGTACAATTTGATCTAAAGCCAATGTTCAAGTTCTCTTTGAAAAGTTGAGGGTCTAACATCCCTGTTAGAAATTAAGTTTTACCTTCTGTTTCCCAAATTCTTCATTGCAAAGGAGACCAGACCAGTGAAACAAAAGAATCAGAAGAGAGAACAATAAGAAGTTATAGAATTAGTGCAGATGTCTCAGGCAATCTACAAAATGTTTGCACTTATTTCCTCATTCAATCCTCCAGGTAACCCTATGATGCAAGTACCATTTCACAGAATAGGAAACTAAAGCCGCGATATTAAGTAACTGGCTCAAAGACACAATCTAGGAAGTAACAGAACCATGATGGATACAGATAAAACTTTAATTCATATTTTAGAGACTGTTAATCAATGCCTTATTTTCTTAAGCCCTGAAGAGAGCATTCTTGCTTCCGGTAGGATGAGAAGGGTAAAGGAAGACTATATTTATGTTTGAAAAAATATATAGGATTGTGGCATAGTTGGTTACACATTGGGTTGCTAAACACAGAGCTAGTAGTTTGAACTCACCAACCACTCTTCAGAAGAAGATAAAGTTTTCTGCTATTTTAATTTGT
>NW_022103904.1:7711575-7745711 GCF_000313985.2 Echinops telfairi
GGTTCTCAACCTATGGGTCGTAACCCCTTGGGGGTCGAATGACCCTTTCACAGGGGTCGCCTGATTCATAACAGTAGCAAAATGACAGTTATGAAGTAGCAACAAAAATAATTTGATGGTTGGGGGATCACCACAATGCGAGGAACTGTGTTACCGGGTGGTGGCATTCAGATGGCTGAGAACCACTGCTCTGCACGGTGAGTCATAATTGACTTGACAGGTTTTAGGTGGGAGAATTGGCAGAAATTAAGATAAATAGAATGATTTTGAGAAGAATTCTAATTTTCTTATTTCATTCCAATAAAACAAAAGAAATTATGATTGATTACTTTAGCTCACTGGCATCGAGTTCATTCTGACTCATAGCAACCCAATAGGGCAGAATAGAACTGCTCCTGCGGCTGCAGAACATCTTAGCGTTCTCCTGCAGAGTAACTACAAGTTTGAAACTGCTGCCCCCATGGTCATTAGCTCAATGGGTAAATCATTATGCCACCATGGCTTTCTTGAAATTGTGAATAATGTAATTAAACATTGATTTGTGGTGTGCATAGATCAAACCCTTTGCATCACCAATAACACAGATGTATTTTTTCTAGCACCCAGAGGACCCTGAATATATGAGGGAAAGTCATAAGGTATTGGTGTTAGCTTCCAGGTCTTGCATGTACAGGTCTATTGCAAAGAACATGTGTTTGAATATATTTCTGAAATCACTTGATGGCTATAGAGAAGTTCTCTCAGTTATACACTGCTCTTAGTCTCATTAGGGAACCTTGAAAAAAGGCTACTTTTGTGGCATAAGAAAAAATGATTTTGAGTTTGTTGGGATGTTGCCCGACATAAAAGAACAGTTTTCAGATGGACCAACCATTTTAAGGAAGGCGAGGAAGGCCTCAAAGATGAACAAAGATAAGAAACACTGCAAGCTTCAGTGAATAAGGAAACTGTGGCCAATCCAAAAGCTGGTGGAAGAAGATAGTAGAATTACCACTGATGCTATAGCTACTGAAGGTGAGATCTCACATAAGTAGTTTGACATTTTCAATTTTAAGTGCACATTGTGGCCTCAGCAAGCTTTCAACTCAATGGGTTGCACCAGATCAGCTATCTCAAAGAGTTAGTATTTCCACCAGTCTTTCAAGCAAGATCCAATTTAATGAAGATGACTTTATGGGATAGAATACATAATCAAGGGCAAGTCATGGGTTTACTACTTCGATCCAGAGAGTAAGTTTAAATCAAGTCATTGGCTTCCAAGGAGACCTGCTCAGTAAGTGATAGTCAAGGCATAGAGCACAGCTCAGAATGTTACGGTGACCATATTTTGAAATTCAAAAGGGGTAAATTTGGTATTATCGAAGGACGCATGACGATCACAGGGGCTTATTATGAAGAAGTCTTAAGATAGAAAACTACACTGGTAAAGATGTTCTTTCCTTCCTTTTTTTCCATCAAAAACATACCTGCTGGTTCCTGAAGGCTGGCAAAGAATTTCATTGGAAAAACTTACCCCATTCACTCAACACACCTGATCATAGCCCTTCAGAGCCCCCCACATTAAAAAAAAAAAAACATTTTAAAGAAAACGTGCTTTGAGTCACCTCAGGATGGCACAAATGAGCCCTTGTTGCACAATAGATTAAGCTTTGAGCTGCTAACAAGTTCAGTGGTTCAAAACCACCAGTCACTCTACTGGAGAGAGATGAACGTGTCTGCTCCCATAAAGATTTATAGTCTCTGAAACCATAGATGAGGTCACTCTGAATTGAAATCAACTTGATGGCACTGAGTTCGGGGTTTTGGTTTAGATGTTTACAGGCAGTGGGTTCGGGGGGTTGGTGTAAATGGAAGAGCACAGAATTTTCCAAGGAAGAATGGAAACATCGATTTCAGAAGTGTATAAACCTAGAGAGCGGACATGTCGAGAAACAATATCTTTACATTTTGATGCTTTCGTTTAACAAATGCGTGTAGCAATGATTGCATAGCAATACTTTTTGAATTAGCTGCATATAATGATTCTAACAACAACAACAACAACAACAAAATACCATAGTGTTTAATTTCATGTGCTAAAGGAACTCCTCTATAAGATTTTCTTATCTATAATCTTTACAGAAACAGATCTCCAAGCATTTCTTTCAGGGATGGGTTCCAATTGCCAAACTTTAGGTTTGCAGCCTAACCAATTTAATGATGACTTTATTACAAACCCACAATGAATTTAAAAATCTAAGTCAATATCCACTCTAAATAATGTTAACTCACTTTAAATAACGTCACAGAAGAATTAAAAATTGTAATTACTAAATCCTCAGAAAAAAAGACTGAAGGAGAATTAATGCATTTTAATTATGATTCTGGCGAAGGGTGTTGAAAGTACTATGGACAGCTAGGAGAAGACTAAATCTTTCTGGGAAAAAGTTCAGCCAGACAGCTCCGTAGAAGCTAGGACTTTGTCACACATCGTTTGTTATGAGAGCCCTTGTCCCTTGAAAAGAACATCATGTTTGGTTAAATAGAGGGACCGCGAAGAAGCAGAAAGACTCTCAACAAGGTGGATCAAGAGATGACTGACTTGGTGGTTGCAACCATGGGCTCAAAGCTGGCAGCTCTGAGAATGACATAGGCGCAGTGTTTCGTTCCGTTGTGCATAGGGTCACTGTGTGCAACAGAATGCCAGGTAAAGCAACAACAAAGAATGAATAGGGGGACAACGATAAATATTAATGCACTATGAGAGTGTCCCCCCACCCAAACATTGGAAAAAAGCATTTGGAGGAGCTTTCGTAGTACGTATTTTTCCCACTAACTGAGCATCCAGCAACTTGCTCTGAGTTAATGCATCCAGTGGGGTTGTCTGGGAAGGTTCTCTTTGATCACAGTGAATATTTTTCATAAAAGCAGTTGCACTTGAACCTTGTTTTCTGTGATGGCCAATTTAAAAGAACACTGTTTCTGCTCAGGAAAAGTGTTGCAGAAACTGTTGTGATGTTGAACACAGCTTACAAGGACTGCACTATGGGAAAACTCAATGGTACGAGTGGTTTTCTCATTTCAAAAACCATGAAATGTTGATTGATGACAAACCTTGTTTTAGCTGTCCATCAATTTCTCAAATGGATGAAAATGTTGGTAAAATCCGTGCACTTGTGCTCGAAGATGATGGACCATTGAAGAGATGGGGGAGTTATCTGGATTATCTTGGAGCTTGATTCAGCAAATTTTAACGGAAGATTTGGGAATAAGAAGGGTTGCTATGAAATGTGTGATTTGGGTTCTGACTGACCAGGAAAAGTGTCACGTGGAAACATGCAATACTTTAAAAGAATAGCTTTGAAGAGACCCACATTTTTTCCTAAGGTTAATTACTGGTGACAAGACATGGTGCTATGACCCTGAAAGCAAACATCAATCAAGCCAGTGAAAGATGCCATCATCACCATGTCAAGCGAAATCAAAGATCAAGACCATGCTCATTTGTTTTTGGGGTTTTTTTTGGCTTTTTTATGTGAGGTGGATAGTGAATTTGGAATTCATTCCACCAGACTGTTAATCGAACTTTCTATTTAGAGGTTGTGAAAAGATTGTGTAACAGTGTGAGACAAAAAAGACCTGATTTGTGGCAGACAGGGGACTGGTTTTGCCACCACAATAATGCACCTGCCCATATAGCCATCTCAGTGTGCCAGTTTTGGGCAAAAAACAGCATGCCTCTCTTGCCTCATGCACCTTACTTACCTGACCTCACTTCATGTTTTTTTTTTCTGTTTCTATGAATTAATAGGAACATGAAAGGACAGCAATGTGATGACATAGAAGAGGTGAAAAAAAAAACAAAAACAAAATGATGCAGGTACTGTCAGCCATCCAGACAGATGTGTTTGAAAAATGTTTCCAAGAGTTGAATTGCAGATTTGTCAAATGTATTAAGTGTAATGGAGCGTACTTTGAAGGTAATAAGGTGGTTTTGTAAAAAAAAAGTTAAATACATAGCTTTGAAAAAAATTCCTTTTTTGGGGAGGGATACCCCTCACAATTACTGATAAGAAAATAAATGATTCAAACTTTAAATAAGCTAATACATTTTATATTATTTCGGTGAATGGAAGTGTGACATGTTAATTGAAAAATATGAAAATAAAACAAAAAGAAAGAATAATCCAAACTAATTGCACTTAGAAAGAAATATAAATATCATGAATATAACTTTATAAAGCAAATGCAGAAGGGTGTTATATATCACAATTACATAGAATTTATTCTAGAAATCTTAGGAGAGTTTAATAGTTCTTTTTTAGCAAAATAAATGCATAACAAAACAAACATTTCAACAATTTCTACAAGAAAAATTCAGTAACATTGATTACTTTTTCAAGCTGAGAAACTATTTTCTCCTGAAGTTTTACCTTAACTTCAAAGGGTCAAGTGCAATTCTTGGCTGCTAACTAAGCACAAATTTCCATAAGTAAAAACTATACCTTTTTCTCTGCCTACAACCCCTGATAAGTAATAATAATAATCCTGGGTTTCTCTCTATTTGCTTGTTTCCTATATATAGGACCAACCACTATTTGTCCTTTAATGGCTGGAACTGATTTATTTCATTAGGAGAATGTTTTCAAGGTTCATCCTTATTGTGACATGCATCAGGATTTCATTTTTCTTTATGGATAAGTAATATTCCATTGTGTAAACCATATTGTTTATTCATTGTGTAAATACCGTATTGTTTATCCATTCATCTATGGATGGACATTACAGTTGCTTCCACTTTGGGCCTATTGTTAAGATTTTTGCAATGGACATTGTTGTACAAGTTTTGGTTTGCATTCTTTCTTTCACTTCTGACTAAATAACAGGTTTTTTACATATGGTCATCAAAAGTTAAAGCTCTCAGCCTTTTGGGACACATGCACTTGGACTTGAATTCTGAATCTACCACTTACTAGTTGTGCAATTCTGCACAATCTTTTAACATCCTCAACTACAATTTTTCACGTTTTATCAAGAGAGTAGTTACAATCATAATAGCAAACATGCAGTGAGTACTTACTGTATATCAAGCGCTTAGCTTTGCAGTGAATAGGGCTTAGATTTTCTAATCTTGAGCAACTCCTTTGGGTGAGATGCTACTTTAATTCCATGTTACAAATGAAAGAAAACAAGATTTCAACTGTACCATCTGACTCCTAAGACAATTGCAAGAGTCATAGGACATGAAAGATGTTTGATCCAATTCAGCTTGCATTTCTTTTTTAATATTTTCATTGACATATAATTTATCTATCATGCAATTCAACAAATCATTAATATTAAGAAGTGTGGTGCAATCACCACCACCATAAATTTCAGAACACTTTTCTGTTTCTCATACACTTTGTTTTTGTTTTTAGCTACCTATTTTTACCCCCAAGTTTCTTGCCCCAAGGTAATTGTTAATCCAGTTACTGCCTCTATAGATCCTGGATTTCATATACAGAAAATCATACAAATCAAAAACAAGAAACAATCAACAACAATGACTAAACATGACAGAAAAATCTAATTGAAGATTTTAAAACCTAAGACTACTAAAATCAGTCAAAAGTGACATCAAATAATGTCACATTGTAACTTAACTACATCTGTCATCATCGACTTTACAATATGCATACATTTCTTACTTAAGGGAGGAAAAAGACCTTAGTAAAGAGAGCATTTCCTAACCATGATATATATTATAATTCCAAGCCAGTTCTGGAGCCAACACTACAAAAAAATAGTAAAAAATGGATGCTTCCAATTAAAATAGCAAATAGTATAAGTAGGATCTTCTTAAATTTTTCTGTTTTATGAAAAATTTTTCTAAGTGCTCAAACAAGCTTAATTAATTAGGAAGAAGAAGAAAATAGAATAAATATGGCTATAAATACATCCCTAGAATTATTTCCATAATATATCTCCATAAGGAATTCTGGCCTGAACCACAAAGAAGGAATCACCTATTCACTTTGGAGGAAGTAGCTGCTGAAAATCTTATAGCATCAAACCATTGGCAGGTACTGAAGGCCTGATGGATGCGCGCAGAACATTGTCAGAGACAGTGTCAGAAGATGCCCCCCTCTGGTCAGAAGGAACGTGAAATCTGACTGAGGAGGAGCCGCCTTCTCAGAGTTGACCATGATGGTGTGAATGGAGTAAAGCCTGCACGCGTAAAGTGTTTGGGAGTTTCAATTGCTAATGGGGTATAACTTCAAACGAGAAGAATCAGTTGCAAGGATTAATTATCAAATTTGGAAGGTACAAAGTATGAATCTAGGAAAAGTGGAAGTCATCAAAATCGAAAAGGGACACATGAAGGTCAATAACCTTCCTTGTATTGACCATTTTGAATCAGACAATCATATAGTATACTATGATAGGAAATACACAATCAAGGAGAATGGCTTTGCCTTCCTTTGCATAAGTTTGCATAAGTATGGGGAGAGGACAGAACTCTGACACACACCTTTTGTGATTATAAACCAATGCAGTATCCCCTTGTTCTGTTCACACAACTGCTGCTTGATTCATGTACATGTCCTTCATGAGCACAATGAGGTGTTCTGGAATTCCCATTCTTCTCAAGGCTGTCCATAGTTTGTTATGATCCACACCGTGGAATGCATTGATGTAGTCAATAAAACACAAAGGAACATCTTTCTGGATGTCTCTGTTTTGAGTCAAGACCCATCTGATACCAGCAATGGTATGCCTTATTCCATATCCTCTTCTGAATTTGGCCTGGGCCTCTGGCAGCTCCCTGTCAATGTACTGCTGAAAACACTTTGAGAAATCAGCTTCTCCTCGGTCCCATTTTGTATGCCTCCCTCCCGCACTATTACCAACAATGTTCTGCTTCCCCGCCTTAGGCCTTCAGTATCTGACAATAGTTTGCGGCTCTGCGTAAGGTTTTCAGAGTGAGGAGCCAATTCTTTCTGCATTGTCTGTTCTTAGTCTGGAAGCTCAGCTTAACCCTCTTCAGGCTGGGTGAAGCTGTTGGCATTTGAAATACCAGTGAGATATTTTTCAGCATCACAGCAACACACAAGCCACCACCATCTGACAAACTGATAGAAAAGTGTTAGCCACAAGAGCTAGTGATAAAATAATTGAAGAATTCTACCAATTTCTTCAGTCAGAAATTGATCAAACATACAATTAAGATGCATTGGTAATAACTGGCAATTGGAATGCAAAAGCTGGGAACAAAGAATAAGGAGCAGTGGTTGGAAAATAAGGTCGTGGTGATAGAAAGAGAGCTGGAGATCGCATGAGAAAATTTTCTAGGAACAACAACTTGTTCTAGCAAACATTTTTTTCAGCAAAACAAAGAAGATCATAAGCATGGATTTCTCCAGATGGAATTCACCGGAATCAAATGGACTGCATCTGTGGGAAGATACTATGAAGCTCGGTATCAGCAGCTAAAACCAGAGCAGAAGATGACTGTGGAACAGACCTTCCATTGCTTATGTGTAAGTTCAGGATAAAGCGGAAGAAAATGAAAATAGGTCCACAAGAACTTAAGGATGACCTTGAGTCTGTCTCACCTGAATTTTGGGAACATTCCAAGAACATATTTGCTGCATCGAACACTAATGATGGAAGACCAGATGAGCTGTGGCAGGCCCTCAAGAACATCCTTCACGAACAAAGCAACATGGCATTAAAAAGACAAAAAAGAAAGAAAAGATTAACGTGGATGTCAGAAGAGACGCTGAAATGTGCTCTTAATTGTAGAGTACTTAAAGCAAGTGGAAGAAATGAAAGTAAAGAGCGGGCAAGAAAATCTCAAAGGGCAACTTGAGACTACAAAGAAAAGCATGCAGTGTAATGAAATGTGCAAAGATGTAGGATAAGAAAACCAAAAGAAAATGACATGAAGCTGAAAGAACTCAAGAATCGTGTCAAGCCTCAAGTTGCAATACTGAAATATTCTATGGGCAAAACACCGAATGATTCAGGAAGCATTAAAAAAAAAAGCTGGAAAGAATACACAGAGTCATGGTACCAAAAAGAGGTAGTCAACATTCAAACATTTTGGGAGGTAGCACACAAGCAGGAAAGAATGGTTGCTGAGGAAGAAGTCCGAACTGCCCTGAAAGCATTAGCCAAAACAAGGTTGCCAGAATGGATGTTTCAACAGTCTGATCCAGCACTGGGAGGACTTACTTGTCCCTGGCAAGGAGATTTGGATGACAGCTATTTGGCCAATGAAATGGAACAGATCCATATTTGTACTCATCCCAAAGGAAGGTGACCCAACAGAATTCTCACATTATAGAACAAGATCGTTAATATCACATGTAAGTAAAAGTTTGCTCAAGGTCATCCAACAATAGCTGCAGAAGTATATTCCAGCGATTCAGGAAGGATTCAGAAGAAGACGTGGAACAAGGGGTATCATTGCTGATGTCAGGCTGAAAGTAGAGAATAAAAAAAAAGCATCATTCTTGTTTACTTGTGATTTATTTACTATGCCAAGCCATTCAATTATGGATCATAGCAAACTATGAATAGCCTTGAAAATAATGAGGATTCAGAGCACTTCACTGGGCTGCTCCTGGGGGCTCTACACGCATCAAGAGGCAGTTGTGAACTAGAACTAATTGTGCCGGCACAACTCAATTTAAAGGTAATTTAACAATGGTGGGGGTGGGGGTACTCTAAGACAGAGGCGGGGCTGATTGTACAATTCCCCTTGATATAATCATATGATTGAACTATTCGATTGGATGACATATAAATTATGTACCAATAAAACTTTTGTAATAAACAGAGGCAGTTGTGAAAACAGGAAAGGGGAATGGTTTAAATCAGGAAAGGTGTGTCAGAGTTGTAGCCTCTCACCATGCTAATTCAAACTGTATGCTCAGCAAATAACCAGCGAAGCAAGATTATATAAAGAAGAATGTGGCAACAGAATTTGAGAAAGATTTATTAACCCCCTGCAATATACAGATAACGCACTTTTTGAAAACGTGGAGAACTTGAAGCAGTTATTGATCAGGATCAAGGATTGCACCGTTCAGCATGGATTACAACTCAATTTAAAGAAAGCTGAAATCCTCACAATGTAACCAAGAAGTCACATCAAGATATATACAGAAACGATTGACGTCGTTTGGACTTTGTTTTGCTTGGATCCACCATCAATGCTCATGGAAGCAGTAGTCAAGCGATCAAAATATATGTCACATGAGGTAAATCTGCTGCATTTGACTTATGAGAGAGTCGCACAGCAGGCAGGTCGGTTTGAGGACTAAGGTATGTCTGGCCCAAGCCATGGTACTTTCAATCACCTCACGTGCATGTGAATGTTGGACACTGAATAAAGAAGTCTGATGAAGAGCTGATTCCTTTAAACGATGGTGCTGGTGAAGAACATTGAAACTTCCATGAACTACCGAAAGGACAAACAAACCTGTCTTGGAAGAAGCATGGTCAAATGTTCTTTAAAGACTAGGATAGTGAAACTTAGTAACACATACTTCGGACATGTTGTCGGGAGAGACCAGACCCTTGATTGATAAAGTTGAGGGGTGGGAAGGAGAGGCAGGCCGTCCACAAAATGCATTACACTGTGGCTGTAACGAGGGCTCCAGCATAGGAATAATTGGAAGGAGCAGCACCCGCCAGGGGTCTCTACTGGTCAGGACCTACTGGATGGCCCCTCACAACAAAAACAAGGAGCTTGGTTGGACCTTGGAGTACGTTTTGGGTTGCTAATAGCAGGCCAGTGATTCAAAACCTGATCATGTGTCAGAGAGAGATGAGACTATCTCAGCCCATAAAAGCCTCAGAATCCTGATGTAAGATCGCTATGAACTAGCATCAACTCGATGGCAGTGGTGTGGTTTGGGTTTAATATTTATCCACACGTATTATTCTAAAGCCCTGTGACATCTAAGAAGAGATTTTTCTGGCTGTACGTTACAAATAAACATGCAAACATTCGTAGCTTTCTTCTATCCCAGAGAAACGCTGCCAGGCCTGATCCGTACACAGAGTTTTGGCTATGCTTGCGCCCTTTGCCACAGTCATGGGGTCAAAATCCATCTTATTGAGGGTTTTCTTTGTCGTCAGGGACCCTCTGCTTTACCAGACAGACAGTCATGCCTTTGGGACCAGTCCCCCTGATAACATGTCCCAAGTATGGAGACACATCCTGTCTTAGAAGGAGAGTGCTGAGTATCGCTCTTTTAGGGCACATTTAATGTTTTCCCTAGAAGTCCACGATATATCCAGTCTTGCTTGCTAACATTGTAACTGAAATGAATGGGAAACGCTTCTCTAGTCTTCCTCATTCACGGTCCAGCTTTTCTGGACATAGGAGAATTATTGGAGATAGCGTGACTTGTGTTGGAACACCTGACTTCTGAAAGTGATCGCTTTGCTTTTTAGCATTTTAAAGAGATCTCTTAGAGCAGATTTGTCCAGTGCAAAATGTTTGATTTCTCGACTACCATTTCCACGGGCATCGCTTGTGGATTCAAGTAAAAGGAAGTGCTGCACAACTGCATTCTTTCCATCATTTATTCTGATGCTTTGTATCGGTCCAGTTGTGAAGGGGGGTGTCTTTATGTTGCGGAGTAATCCACACGCAACGCTGTCTCTTTTGCTCTTTATCTGTAAGCGCTTCACCTCTTCTTCACTTTCAGCGGTGTCATCTATCAACGGGTTGATTATCTCTTCAATTCTAATACTGTTTTTCCTCATACGGCCTAGTTTGTTAGATTATTTTCTCATTGCACAGCATACAGATTGAATAAGTAAGGGGAAAGGATACAATCCTTACACAAATGATTTAGCATCTGACTTTATTTTTTATTTTTAAACCCTCTTATTGGAACATAATCCACATACCTTGCAACTGACTAGTTCATATCAAGAAGAGTTGAACAATCATCACCACAATCAATTTTAGAACACTTTCTTCATTCTTGTACTCAGTGTTAGTAGCTTCCCACTCCCCCCTCACCGCCCCACTATAGCTACAAGAAAATATGAATGCAGTTACTGTCGCTATAGATTTACCGATCCTGGATTTCATGTACAGAAAAACATACAAAAAAATGTTTAAACCCTGTAACAATCACAAGATAAAATGGAGAAAACTCTTAATAAAAAAGAAAGTAGAAAATATTAAAGAAAGTAGAACAACTGTAAAATGGGTCAAAAGGAAGATCAAATGATAAGATATTAAATTTTAACCTATGTTAAGTATATTTTCCATGAAAGGAAAAAGTGGAGGGAAAATACATGTGGATTAAGCCTCTGGTATATTTCTCTGGCCATATACCACGGATGTGAATAGCCTCTCTAACATACAGAATGCATTCGAAAGTGAATTAAATCTGACTTTAAATCAGAATATTTTCTGAGTTTAAGGCAGGCAGTAACCCTAGTTATGCTCTAACAACTATGTCTTGGTCTGTCCACAGGGCATGAACCAATTAAGTGTTTAGGAATTTATTTTTTCCCCTCATTTTATCTATAATTTATTATGACCCACACAATCACATATGCTTGTGCAGTCAATAAAATCCAGGTAAACATTTTTATGACATCATCTGCTTTCAACTAAGATCCATCTGACACCCCAAATCTTTTACCCTATGTCCTGTTCTGAATGTGGCTTGAATTTCTGACAGTTCTGAGTTGATGTACTCTCCCAGCATTTAAAAATTATCTTCAGCATAATTTTACTTACCTGTGATATTAATTATAGATTTAATTAATTTTTGTATTTCACTGGATCACCATGCCACTTCTGGCTGCTCTCTTTTACTATAATCATTGAAACCATTTATCTATGATTACTTCTTGTGATTTCTGGTATTATAGCTTTCTGTGTCATGGATCTAAGAGATTCCCATAACAGGAATCATGGACCAAAAGGAGATGATTCTTCCTTCTTGGTGGTAGTGAATCCGCTCTTTGAATTCACTATTTTTAAAGTCTTGTGAGAGGGCAAGGCTAACCAATTCCCTTCTTAGAGTTTTAGAAAGATTATATATATATATATAGGAGAGAGAGTGTTACATAATGTCCTGCTTACTTGCAAAGGGGTGCAGTCTAGCCTGTCAATTAGGTCATAGCCAATAATCCCTCTGTGTTGGCAGGGCCTTCTCCTGAGGATTCTGGGAACTCTTGTCTTCCTCCCTGAAGGTGGGACACATACTCTCTCTGCTTTGTCTTCCTGCTGACAAGACACATGGAGCTACGCTGATGGAACCAGAGCCCTGGAGCTGGAAAAGCCACATGCAGATCCACGCCAGCACAGAGATGCTTCCACCACCACTGGATCCACAAGACTTTCCACCCACAGACCTGTGATCTTCCTGCATTCAGCATCATTGCATGTGCTGCATGAGTCTGAAAAGGAATTTATAGACTGGCATTAGACATGTGGGCTAAGATAAGACTTATGGACTTGATCTGGACTGGGCTGGGATGTTTTCTTAATATGTAACTGCTCTTTGATATAAATCTCTTTCTTCTACACATACGAGTGTTTATGAATTGGTTTCTCTAGTCAACCCAGACTAACACACACACACACACACACACACACACACACACACAAAGAGTTTATATCAAGGAAATGGCTCACACAGCTGTAAAACCTGGTCAATTCCAAGTCCTTGGATCATCTATCAGACTAACGGTTTCATCAGACTCACATAGCCACAGGGATTGTGCTGCTCTTGTTTTCAGGTGCCATCGAGTCATCTCCAACCCATGGAGAGCCTCTGCACAACAGAATGAAACCCTGCCACGTTCTGCTTCAGCCTCACAACTGTCCCTATGTCTGAGAAGCCACTGATGCAGCCACTGTGTCCATCCGTCTGGTTCATTGGACCTTCCTCTCTTTGAGCACCCTTCCATGATGTTCTTCTCCAGGGACCGGTCTCGACAGTATGTCCAAAGCATGTAAGACAAAGTCTTGCCATCCTTGCCTCTAAGGAGAATTCTGGCCTTACTTTTTCCAATATAGATCAGTCTGTCCTTTTACAGTTCATGATACTTTCAACAGTCTTCTCCAGCACCGCAATTCAAACACATCCATTCAACTAAGATTTTCCTTACTCAGTGTCTGACTTTCAGCTGTATATGATGCAATGGAGAATACCAGGGCTTGAGTCAGGTACACCTTAGTGCTCAAAGTAACATCCTTGCTCTTCAATAAAGACATCTTGTGAAGCAGATTTATCCAATGCAGTGTATCTTTTGCTCTTCCACGAGCATTGATCATGAATCCAAGTAAAACAATATCCTTGACAACTGCAACCTTTTCTCCCTTTATCAGGATGTCACCAACTAGTTCAGTTGTGAGGTTTTGGGTCTACCTTACACTGTGTCGTAATCTCAGTCCCTAAGAAGTCCGGGACTGCGAGCAGGTCAGATCCCAGACTTCTGGTTATAAAAATGAATGAATCAAGGTTGATTCATAAGACAGCAGAGTGCTTAAGACTCAGAATCAGCAGGCTGCTAGCTCAAATCCCAAGAACTAGAGATTAGATAATAAACCAGATGAAAGATTCCGGAAAAAGTAAAAAGCAGGCAAGTTTTTCAACAATGTCTATTTATATTGGAAACAGGCCATATCCCCAAGGAGTTCTCATCGTGGGGGATTACTAGGGCTTAGCTGCCCAAACACTGAGAATCCTGGCTCAGTCACCCTGACATAAAGCCTTAACTCACAGGTTTTGGACACCTTGTTTATATGATTAGCAAGCGATCCATGCCCTGATGTGCTACAAGCAAATTATTTGCATAGTCTCACCCAACATTTTGATTAGAGATATAAGACTATGTCTGGAAGGGCCATATTAAGTAATCCACTGCATGACAAGCATGTATATGGATCTCTTCCAGGCAGTTGGCCAGGTAGCTGCTTCCAAATTTCTTAGTCTAGATAAGTTGCATCCATTTATTTAAATTTCTTAACTGAAGCTCATCAACATCTGGTGCTTTGTCTGTGTCAGTTTTTTCACAGAAGCCTGGACTTCTTCCCTTGGTGACATTGGCTCTTGATCATATGTTACCTCCTGAAATGAGTAAGTCTCAACCAGAACTTCTTGGCACAGTGACTTTTTTGTGTATTTATTCCATATTAGTTTGATGTTTCTTACTTTGTTCAATTTTTTTGCCCATAGAATCTTTTTAATATTGAAACTTTAGGCTTGAATTTTTTCTTCAATTCTTTCAGTTTGAGATATGCTGAATTGAGTTTCCTCTGACGACTAGGCTTGTCTTTTCCCTCCCTTTTAATAACCTTTTGCTTTCTTCATACATGATGCCCTTTATGTTATCACATAATTCATCTGCTCTTTGATCATTAGCGTCTAATGTGCTAGATTTTTTTTTGCGATTGCCTCTAATTTCAAATGTGATATACTCAAGGTCATAGTTTGACATCTGAGGATGTGTATTAATTTTCATTGTGTATACATGTCTAGAACTATACATGGCTAGAAAACAGGATTATATTCAAATTCAAAGGTATCAAGGAGAGGCAAAATAAAATAAGTAGATATACCTCTAGGGTGAGTGTGTTAGTCCAGGTTGACTAGAGAAACAAATCCAGACAAATTCATATGTGTGTGAGAGAACTTTATATCTGGACGTATGCATCAATAAAACAATAAAACATCCCACCTTAGTCCAGATCAAGTCCATAAATTCGATAGCAGCCCATAGGTCTGATATTAGTCCATGAATTCCTCTTTAGACTCATGCAGCACATGCAATGATGCTGAATGCAGGAAGATCACAGCCCAGTGGATGGAAAGTCCTGTGGATCCAATGGCGGTGGAAGCATCTCCAAGCATTCACCAAGACTGGTGCCATCAGTGTGGCTCCATATGGCTTGTCAACAGGAATGTGAAACAGAGAGAGAGAGTGGCCCACCTCCTCTAATGGCAGAATCAAGAGACCAGAAATTCCCAGAATCCTCATGAGAAGTCCACACCCACAAAGTGGGATCATCAGGCTGACCTGATTGACAGGTTATGGCACCCCTTCATTCTGTTATCAAGTTGACATGAAATTGTGTAACTACCACATCAAGCAAAGATTAATAAGCCCAGGGATGTGTCATTTTGGCATGAGGTGGAGAAAGAGTCACTCATATTATATCTTGGAAAAGAGGTCATTTCTATTATCATTCATTCACCAAATGGTTACCTTTACCAGCTTATGCCAGGCCATCACTTAGGGCATAAGTTTTAATGTATATAAAGAAAATAATACACACTTATTTTAACCCAGAAATTACTCTTTTGGTAACTTACTTTAAGTTAGAAAATAGAGAATGTTCATACCAACATGGTTTTTGGTAGTTAATATTGGAAACCATATAAAGAGTAGTTGGTTAGATGCATTAGAATATATCCATACAATGGAAAGTAATGTCATAATCAGTGATATAGTAGCAATAAGTGTAATTATTTAAATGTATACTTATAATATAGTAACTGAAAAACTCAGGACACAAAAGTGTAAGTGTAGTATTTACATCTCTTTTGCTTATCTGTATTTTCTAAAATTTCCACAAGCATGTATTACTTTTATTCATGCATTTTTTATAAAGCATGCATATATTAACACAATTATATTTCCACTTTCCTAGTAGATCCATAAGTGAATATTGCTTTGTTTACTTCTGGATTTAGGTATGTGGCTGGTCAACACCTGTTTGGTAAACCCTCAAAATAAGTTTTACTAGGATTTAATTATTTGTCTCAAGTGATAAAAGCAGGCTAATTATAAGCACTACCTAAATTAAAATTAGACTTAGCATTTATGTGTTTAACTGATCAAATCTATTTGGGGCTTGTGTCTCCTGTGATGAGATTCAAATGTAAGTTTCCTACATCAGCAATTTACTGATTAACCAATTAGAAGTTTTTTAGAATCGACTATCTATAGCAAAATAAGAGGAGTGATTGGAAATGTTGATTAATGTATGACTTATCTCCAGAAATAATTATTCTGTATTTTCACGTACCCCTCTGGCAGTACTGTAAAGAACTTCTGAAATGCAAATCTAAAGTTCCACCACTGTTCAGCAGTCTTGGTGCTGTGCCCGTGCCCACATTTTATGGCATTGTCAGACTAGAGAGAGCAACGCTGTCTGAGAACATTTTGAACTTGCTCGGTTAGCCTTTGGAGAGCATTTTGTGCTGCAGACACCATTTATAGGGTTTTCTTTTGTAAGCCTTGGTTTAGTTAATTTTCAAACCACAAGGAAGAAGGAATTTTTGGTAATAATGCAATATCAATGGCCAGCCTTATGTTCTCTATTTCAAGACGGTAGGAACTCGGCGCAGGGCGGGCCAGCCTCGTCCTTGGGCCTCTCAAATGTCTTGCACTGCTACTCAGATGTGTTGGGTTTGGCACAACCTACAAGACCCCGGGCCAGGCACTGTTTCCTTTTTGATTTTTAAGCCCCTGTGTATTTCAAGGGAAACTTAATCCATATGTTTCTGATTCATTTACACTTAACTCATCAAAATGTTGTCTTGAAGGAGCTATTTGATATCCAACAAATCTTTGGAGTCCTTTTCTAGCGGACTTTGAAAATCTTTATTTTGATCCCCATAGAACAGAAATTTAGAAAGTGACTCTTTCAGGATGGGTCTGTGTGTGCGCATGTGTGTGTTTCAATAAGCAAATTCAGTTACCCGAAGGCATGACTTCAATCTAAAACTAACAAGTAGGATGTCAGCCTAAATTTTTTAACATGGGCTAATGTACTGTCCTATGTGCTAATTAGAGTTGCTAGGAGAGGGGCGTTCTCACGCAGATCTGAACTAGTCCCAATTCCATGAAAATGCTCACCATCTGTTAACAATATAGGACCTAGAAGAGGCTGACAGTCGTTGCCTTGATTCCTGGGTCCCAATCCACACTGAAGTATTTAAAATGCTTTTATTGTTACCATTTTTTACCTATAATGTTTTTGGCTAAAAAATTATATTCTAGTTTTAAAGAAGAATGGAGTATATATTCCACAGGGACAGATAATGTCTTGTCAATATCCTGGATGAAGGCTGCCTAACCAGCTTAATTTATACCCTAGAATCAACCAGATTGTTGGCTGGAAAATCTTTCATTAAACCCTTTCACTGTTCATGGAAGTGGTTCATTTTTCCTTTCTCTAAAAATATACAGTATGACAAGTTGAGATGGTATTTTCTGCCATTCAAATCAGGGAAGCTGATGTCGGAAAAGAAAAATCACTTACGTTATTGAGTATCTCCTAAGTGACAAGCACTTTACATATTTATTCACTCAATATTCAACAAGATTTTGTTAAGCACCCATTAAATCCCAGGGAGCTCGGTGTTGTAACAGGCTGTGGGAGGGAAAAAAAGAGATAAACAAGGTAAAAGACGTCTGATGTGTCAAAGGCTAATGAGATTGAGAAATTTCTGATAATTCCCAGAGAAATGAAAGGTAAAGAGTGATGTCGCCTGGTAATGATATAAATAATTGGTAATCACTATAAACAATGGTAATCACTATAAATAATTGGATACTAATAATGCTGTTCTGCGAAGAACTGGTGGCATAGAGGGTTAAGTGTTGTGTTGCTGACTGCACGGTTGGCAGTCCATACCTGCTGGGCAAGCCCTGGGAGAAAGATGAGGCTTTTTGCTCTCATAAAGATTTACAGTCTTCGGGGACCACCCCAATCCCAACTATGTGGACTTCCCATGCCTTCCTCAGAAGAATGCACTTCAGAGGTCAGCACTGGGGCTACACCTTGGGGAGAGGGACGTGTCTGATTAGAGCACAGGGGAGAAATGAAAAGAGATGGAGAGGAGGGGAGGACATCCTGGCCCAGCAAGCCCTGAGGATGATGTTCCTGCTCAGAGCAGACAATGCACAGAGAGGACCATAGGGCCAGCCCTACCACGAGACATGATGTCCTTCACTAAACCATATGGCTGTGGGGGACAACACTGGAGACACAATGCGGGGATTGTGCACAACCTGACCCCACCGTGCTGGCGTGAAACACTAAAGACATGCAACAGAGCGGCAAGGGGAAGGAAGTGATGAAATCCCTGGGGAGTACCAAAAATAGAACTTGGAGACAGAGTGTGGCACCCCATCAGACTCAACTGGAAAACACTCGCAAGACAACAAAGAGAGCTTGACTTATTTATAGGCGTTTCCATTTTTTGTCAGTGGCTTTCTTGTTGTTGTTGTTGCTGCTGTTATTGTTTTGTTGGTCTTGACTTCCTTTGTTGTTTTGTTTGGATTTGCCTGGTTTTTGCACTTATTAAAGTATCTGCATGTCTATCTAGATAAGATAGACGGGATAAATAATTCAGAGATGAAAAGAACGGGACCAATGGTTCCGGGAGGATATTGGAGAAAGGGAGTGGGGAGAAATGAAGGGGATGGGGGTAAACCAAGCCAGGGACAAGGGAACAACAAGTGAACTAAAATCAATGGAGAGAAGGGCGTAGGATGCCTAGTGAGGCTTAATCAAGGGCAATGTATCAGCGAGGAATTACTAAACCCAAATGAAGGCCGAACATGATGGTGAGACAAGAGGAAAGTAAAAGGAAAGAAAGGAAAGACCCAGGAGGCAAAGGACATTTATAGAGGTCTAAATACAGGCATGTATATATGTAAATATATGTATATATAACGAAATGGGAATAGAACTATGTACTCATATCTATATGTTAAGAATTAAGATTGCAGATGGACATTGGGCCTCGACTAAAGTACTCCCTCAACACAAGAACACTTTGTTCTAATAATCTGATATTCTGTGATGCTCACCTTCCAGATATGATCGCTGAAGACAAAATGGGTGCATATGCAAATATGGTGAAGAAAGTTGATGGTACCCAGCTATCAAAAGATATAGCATCTGCAGTCTTAAAGGCTTGAAGATAAACAAACGGCCATCTAGCTGAGAAGCAAAAAAGCCCTTGTAGAAGAAGCACACCAATCTGTGTGATCGTGAAGTGTAGATGGGATCAGGTATCAGGCATCTAAGACCCAGAACAAAATCATACCCAATGTGACTATTGGGGAGGAGTGGCAAGTATGGTGGAGACCCAAAGCCCATCTGTGGACAATTGGACATCTCCTCACAGAGAGGTCACAGGGAAGAGATGAGCCAGTCAGGGTGCAGTATAGCACCGATGAAACACACAACTTTCCTCGTTTTTTGGTGCTTCCTTCCCCCAACTATCATGACCTCAATTCTACCTTACAAGTCAGATTGGACCAGAGCATGCATACTGGTACAGATAAGAGCCTGCAGCACAGAGAATCCAGGAGAGATAAACCCCTCAGGGCCAACAAAGAGAGTAGAGATACCAGGAGGTTTAGGGCACGTGGGGGGAGAAAGAGTGAACTGATTGATCACAAGGATCAATCTAGAACCCCCTCCCAGGGGCCAAACAATGGAAAAGTGGGTGAGGGGTGACGGAGCACAATGCAAGATATGAAAATAATAATCTATAACTTATCAAGGGTTCATGAGGGAGGGTGGGCGGGGGGAGGGAAGGGGAATAAATGGAGAGCTGATATCAGGGGCTCAAGTAGGAAGAGAATACTTCGAAAATGATGATGGAAAAATATGTGCAAATGTGCTTGACACAGTGGATGAATGTATGGATTGTGATAGAGATGCAGGAACCGCCCCCCAAAGTACCATATATACTCGTGTATAAGCCAAGTTTTTTTCAGCACATTTTTAAATGCAGCTTTGTGGTAAAGTGCTTTGACTGATATTCAGGTTGGCTTATACTCAAGTATATACGGTACTTAATAATAATAATAATAAAAAGATTTGTAGTCTTAGAAACCCTAAGAAATAGTTCTGCTCTGTCCCACAGGGTCACTATGCGACCAAGCTGACTCAATCACAGTAGGTATTTTGTTATTATTTTGCTTTGTTTTTAACCTGGACCAAAAAGCTGTGAAATTTTCCCTCTGTATCATGCTGCCTTGTGCTCAATTCAACTTAAATATATATATATTTATAATTTTTTTTTCACTTGAAAGGCATGAATTCGGCTGGTAAGCACACCCTTCCCTTTGTTGCCAGATTCACAAAGTCGCAAAATAGAAGATCTGTTGCAAACATTTTCTTCCTTTGCTTTCACTTAACTAGCTTGCCAAGACCTCAAGATGGCCTAGCATAGCCCTTCTCAGGACCCTTTCCTTCAGTGGTTGTCAGTCATCTGTCTGGTGTCCTTGGTCACCCATGTTTGGATTGGGAGGTGTCTTTTCTGGTCCATTTAATTTTACATTCCTCTCCCTGGAACACAGAACTTTCTGATATCCCTCAAAAACTGCACGGTGGGTGAGTCTGGAGCCGTAGTGGAGCTGATTAAACGCACAGACAGAATTCCACCTTTCCAGGATGGGGTAAGGAAAGGGAAGCTCGTAGGGGGAAATAGCGAGCGTAGATACCTGAGCAAGGCTGATGACAAGCATCCCCTCTCCTCTTGAGTCAGACCGGAGTGCCTTGACATATTCCTGGCACGGTTCAGAAAGCCTTCCCCGCTCCCTGGACATGCGTATGTGAAAATAAATGCAAGCGTTGCCCAAGTATAATAATCACTGAGTTCTGTGTAATAATGAAAATTGCCTGTAAATACGTGACAGCTGATTTAAGCTCCAATTGAAGTGTATGAAATCCCACACATTCCATGAACTTACCCTTGCGTCAGAGTCTCCGAGAGCAAAAGCTCTTTCCTCGTTAGATACAAGGTACTTTTGGAAAGTCTTTTAACCACTTCAGGGTGCAGATATGAATGAGTTAGAGGGTTAAATGGCAACCTGGTGACTACCATAGCCCAACATGTAGCCCCTACACCAACAGTTATTTCACTCAAGCTTCGCAAAAGTGCAAAATGTTAGGTGGAGTCACTGTTTCTCATTCTGCAACCCCTTCGCACTACAGTCTGTCCTCCACTATTCACTTGATCAAATTTGTGCTTGCTAAGGTCACAATGTGTATGATAAAATAAATTATGTTTCTTTTTAAAAAGTTATTTAAGTCTTAACCCCTCTACCTGTGAATGTGATGCTGTTTGGAAATAGAGTCTTTGAAGATGTCATCAATGAGGTTAACATGAGGTCATACTTTGAAAGGATGAATCATAATTCTTCTATGATTGGTGTCCTCATGGGGGAAAAGCGAGACAGAGAGAAAGGGTGGGTGCCACGTGACCCTGCAATTTCCAGCCAAGGACTACCTGAAGCTACCACAGGCTGGAAGAGTGGCATAGAATAGCTGCCCCTGGGAAGTCTCAGGAGGACTCGACATAGATAACACTATGATCATCTCAGACCCTCTGCCTATAAAATTATCTATATTTTTAAAGCCATCTACTTTGTGGTTGCAATCCTTGTAAATAAATACACCAAAGAATATCTTTTCATTTCTGGTATGCTTGGTATCCTTGAGGCACATAATTCTCTGGCCAATCCCTTTGAAAAATATCTTATGCTGCTGCTCTTGCCATGTGTACTGTTTCTGTTTCCCTCGTGTCTTCTAGCCACTCTTCCTCAGTCTCTTCTGTGGACCTGCATCCTGGCACTAACGGATACTTCAACGATTGGTGGATTTCATAATCACCTGGATGCTAGGAAAATGTGCAGACTACTCAACCCTTCCTCAGACATTTGCTTGGTTGGTCTGAATCTAAGTATTATATATACAATCAGATGTATCTTTAGAAAGAATAAATACACTCACACTATTGTGGAGGTTTGCCCAGGACTATGCTTTTAAGATGAGCACTCCAGTTGATTGTGATGCTCGTCAGTTGAGGCCCACATTTTGAGAACCTCTGCCTTAAAAATTGACCCTCCTAGAGATTTAAACTTGGATCCTTGGTTCTCTTAGGGACAGCTGTCTTTACACCCATCGCTTACTGACCTATCCACCCACTGATTTCTCCCTAATCTTCATTTCCAACACAGAAGCCTCTCAATTGATTAAATAATGGTGGGTTATGTGCTACAGTCACAATGATCATCAGAGATAGATCTTCTATCTCTGCTCTTCAGATTACTTGCCATTTTTAATCATCAGTGTAGTGATTTGATTGTTTGGATTGAGATAAATTTTTATTATGGTAAATTTCATTTATTTCCTGAAACATCTATTTAGAGATATTAAAAAACTAGTTGGAAAAAAATAGAAATTAGTTGAGATTATAAAACCGTCTCCAGAAGGAGAGCTAGAGGTATGAGGCAGAGAAGGGGAGACAAAGGTGGAGAGAGAGAAAGGCTTCAGCATAGGAAACACAACATAGGGTTGCTATGAGTTGGAATTGACTCGATGGCAGTGGAGTAGGTGCCATGGTTACAGTGGTTGTTGTGGATATTATATCTATGTCCTTCAGGTGCCTTGTTATCTTTAGTCATCAGTATGACAATTACTTTATCAGCCTACAATCAGACTTGATTGTTTAGGACGAGAGAAATGATAAATAATTGGATGACCTACTGCCATTGACTTGATTCCACCTCATTGCCATCCTATCTAGGATTTCCGAGGCTGTGAATCTTCATCACAACAAATAGCCACAGCTTTCATTTGCAGAGTGGCTGGTAAGTTTGAACCAACAACCTTGTGGTTAGCAGTTCAAAGTTTGCCCAACAGCCACCCTAGAGCTCCTTAGTTCCACCAGTAGTCCTTCAGGAATGAGCATGGAATGATCATCTAAACAAAGGCCTCAACATTTTAAGGCCAGTGTAGCAATAATTGAACTCAAATGCCAGTAAAGACTGCTCCAAACCATGACTTGATGACAGTGACAGCTGCAAAGGTCAACAGGGCAAGAGCTGACCTTAGCGGCTCACTGGCCCCTACTCACCAAAATTCATTGTTAGTCTCTGGCCAACTCCCAACACAGTTCAGAGCCTCAGTCGAATTTGTTTCAAAGAACTATAGTGTTACATCTATAGAAGAAGATTCCAAAAATGATGTAAATGAGTTATGGCATAGAATAGGTTAAGATTATTTCTGAGTCGATGATCGGGTGTAGTTCTATGGTACTTGACAAGAGTAGTCTGATCAAGTCAGCGCTACTTTCCTCACATATAAAGCCGTCTGGAGGTTGGCACTCCAGGGCTGATTCAATGGTTTGATGATATAACCAGGGTTCTTGGTTCCTTCCATCATTCTGCTCTGTCATTCTTAGCATGTGGTTTCTATCCTCGTGCTTGTTACCCTAGGTTTGCACAATCACAGCTCCGTGTCCAGCTTTATTCAGGACAGGAATAAAAAGAGGAAACAAGAGAGAAGAAGTGACCTTTTCAAGAGAACAGAAAATCATCCCAGAACCCCTCCAAGATTTTATTCGATGTGTTATTGGCCAAAATAGTGTCATGTGATCACTTGAGTAGCAGCAGACTCTGGGGAGAACTACCGACCCAAATAAAATGGAGTTACTTACTATTACTACAAATTAAAATAATTTTTAAAGCTTTTACTAATTTTTTTACATTACTAAGAAAAACAACTATTGAGAAGGCAATAAAGGACTCTTCATTAATTTACTAAACAGGGGGATATAAAGATAAGGCAAAAGTGAAATCATCCGTGATTTCCGGGCACATTCATGAATATAGAAGAGTAAGCTGAAATAAGTGTCCAAAGAGATAGACCATGGACCTATCGGTGTGTACAATAGACATAAACTCTCACTACCACGGAGTCGATGCCAACTCATAGAGGCTCTATGAAACCAGGCAGGACTGTCTCTGGGCATTGCCTAGATTCTCACTCTACTGGAGTCAAAGCCCGGCTTCCCTCCCACAGAGCTGCTGGGTTTTCAAACTGTTCACTTTTCAACTAGCAACCCAACTTGTAAACCACAACGCCCCCGGGCTCGTTTCCATTGGAAGGTTAAGAATGGTGATATAGAAGGATAAATGCATCGAACTCAGAGAGCTCAGTAAAGTCTTCACTATGGGGAAAACTCTAAAAAGTTCAAGGAAAAATGAAATGAAAAGATATTGGGATTTTCTCATGTTCTCTTTGAAGCCTCCCTCGTTTGTGAAATGTGTGGTAGGATTCAGCAGGGCACACCCATTGGGCACAACCGTCACGTATTTTTTGGCTGAGTTTAGTGAACTGGTTGCTAAAATGGCACTGGTCATCAGGGTAAAGTGGGCAGCTGGCCAGCACCCAATGTGGAAATCACACATTTCCATTCTTTACTCTTTTTGAACATTCATCTGGGAAACAGTGTATTCTAAGCACCCATAGCAATCTTCATTCGATCTAGAGGTACTGAAAATTAGACTGAATTATACTTCTAGCGTTTATTTATTCTTTCATAAAACTCGGTGTACTTTTGATGAAATATTTCATTTCATTCCCTTGTGTGTGTCCCTTCAGTAAACAAACATAGAATGTTTAGAGGAAAAGTGCCAAACAACCAGAGGGTGACATGCTGTCATTCGTTTCAGCTTGGTGTTGTGCCCTGATTTCCCACGAAATATTGTGAGTGAATTGCACAATTCCTGAAAGTGTTCAAAGAGCTAAACATATTGTCAGAACAATTGCCGTGATTTCAGCAGAAGCAGAAAGGGATATTTCAAAGACGAATATGACATGTTCAGAGAAGAGAAGTCACCTAAGAGTTTCTAATACAGCAAACACAATTACTGTTGTCTAATTGGCCTACTTGTACAAGAATGGGATCTTACTCCTCCAGTGAAAGTACAGTTAAGGATAAATCACACAGCTGGGGAATAATGCAAGTGGGGATGACAATCAAAAAGCATCATGTAAATATCTGAAATAACAGTTTTAATATTTTTGTCAGGTATAATTTAATACTTTTTCTTTAATATTTTAAAATTCTCTTATCACATAATGTAGCTTTGTGTGCCTCTTTTATGATTCTTATTTAAGTATTAACTGCATAAAATAATAGACCATCTTTGGGGGGTTTTTTTGGCCCTAAAAAAAGGGCAACCCGGCAACAAAACCAATGGTAAAATAATTGAAGCCCAACAACGAACCCAAGGAAAACCGGGGGAAAAAAACTTCCCAGACAAAGGAAGGATATGCTTTAAATGTTCTGCATTGTGAAGAGAGATAAATCTAAGAAACTAATGATTAGTGTGTGGTTATAAAACAGAGGAGCCTACAGTGGCAAGGGAAGCCTTGCAAAACCTTGTAAAATAAATTACCTAAGGAGTCCACTCCGCATCTGCCAGTTTGCTGTACTGTGGTATCTTGAGTGGTGTGTGTTATTCCTTTAATATTTCAAATACCAAAAGGACCATCCACGGTGGACAGGAATTAGTGACGCTTCCAGCTCAGGTACACTAGAGAAAAATGCTAGAGCTCAGTTTCTAAAAATTGAATAATGAAAATCTTACTGATAACCAAAAAATCTTACTGAGAAAATAAACAAATGTGTGTGACTGATAGAGTGGTCAGCAGTTTGAACCCACCAGTCACTAAGGAGGAGAAAGACGAGGCTTTGTACTCACTTAAAAAGTTACCCTACAGGAAACTCACGAGGGAATTTCTACCCTGTCCTGTAGGTAGCTCTGCGTCCGAATTGGCTTGATTGGCAGAGAGTTTGGGGTTTCGTTTTGAGATGTAGTCAATTCCTTAATACTCTGCTAGCCATATTCCCTTTTGGGATATATTGTCAATTCTATCTCTATGCCTGCAGTTAAAATCTCATTTGGAGGAAGTTCTCTGTTCTGCTAGTGGATAGGATTAAGGTGGATGTATTCTGAATCTCCACCTTACTTGAGGGTACGAATCAAGGCAAAACCTTTGTTTCCTTATGGGTATGGTCTGCCAAAAACCAAGAAGTATATTGCCATCAGAGCCATTCCTCTCTGTGTAAGAGAGCTTTCATAGACCCCGGAAGAGAGGGAATTCCAGGACCGCCCCTGAAGAGCCACTACCATTGGTGCTCCCTGCCTAACGTGTTGGAGGCCCAGACCAGAGGCTGTGGCACCAAGATCATGGGACCGATCGAAGGAGCCACACCAAAACAGATCAGAAGGGCTTCTCCCAGGAGACCTAAGACCCTAAAAGAGTCTTTGTAGGACAAAGAGACAGAAGCCACGGGAGCATGTGGATGAGAAGCCAAGGGCCAAAGAGAAAGAGACTTAGCTGCTGCCTAAGGCGAGGTACTGCTGTGCAGCTAGGACGGTGTCCTCGGGTGTGATGATGCTGTATTGTGATAACCCGTTAGCATCCCCAGTAAACCCTCCTCAGTGTGAGTGTTGTCTAGGGTTCTGTGGGGCCTTTGCAATGGATTCTCAAACCCTGCTGAGAGATAGAATGCTGTGAGAAGAACCCATGGTGTCTGAATAGGGTCATGAAAGACAGGGCAGAGGCTGTCTAGTGTCAATAAGCCTTGGACAGACACAGCCACCAATTTTCCTCCTCCATAGTATAGCCAGAGAGTTCAGATATGACCCCTGAGCCTTTCCCTCAGATTTCTTGTTCTAGAGTCATTATCATGAGGGATCGATTATTCGAGGAGGATGTCATGCTTGGGGAGGTAGAGAATCATCAAGGGTTAGGGAGACCATTGGTGAAATGGATTAGGTCAGATCAATAGCTGTCACAATGGACTTGAACATTCAGTGGTCATGAAGATGATGCAGATGCTGGTCACGGTTGCTCTAATGTAGTGAATCAAAGAGGACTCAACGACCACTATGCACCTAAGAAGGCTGACACAAGCATCTTTGCTTCATAAACAGACGATGCTGTCTGCAGTATGGAGTGAGGTCACGAGAGAGGCGGTTCGTGAGCAGTCATAGGGGTCCGCGGGAATGGAAACGGTGGTCTGAGGCAGGGTCTTGGCGATGGACATGAAGAAAAAGTACACAAAACTTCATAAACATGAAGAGGTGAAATGAATGGGATCTGATTAAAACTTAGAACAGGACACTTCAAATGAGAGTAATTCATCTCATTGAAGATACTGAATAAATGGGACAAGAAGGGGGTTTGTTTTTTTCAGATAGAGAGAAAGAAAGAAAACCAAATGCAGCTCTTAGACTTAAAAAAGGTAGAAAGAAGTGTGGGAAATAAAGTTGAGAATACGCTTTTAGAGATTAGATTTGTAAAGATAAAGAAAGAGGGAAAAAGGCTAAAGGATATGTATGCTATGTATACGTCTAATGACGCTGTCATTAGAACAACAGATATTCCACAAAGAAGGAAATAGAAAGGAAGAGAGAAAGATCACAAGTGGATGGCTTTAGCAAACAGAAATTTACTTTCTCACAGTTTGGGAAGTTGTAAATCTGAATTCAAGCTTTCTCTCTATTTTAAAGGAAGGCCCCTGTCTCTTATGAACTTCTGCTCCAGAGAAATCTTCAGGTGGCTTTGTATCTCATTTCTTCTTTCAAGACTTACTCGTTTGTCTGTTCAATCTCTCCCATATCTCAAAAGTAATTGATTCATGACGTACTGCACACTAATCCTGCCATACGACCACAGCTATAGAGATCAGGCTTCAGAATACACTTTTTGGGGGCGAAGAACATGCAATTCAATCCATAACAAGAAGGGAAGAACATTTACAAAGGTAAGTTTTCAGGAATCAAATATGAATTTCTACAGTGTCCAACACCAGGAATTACACCAGATCCACACCAGGAGTTTCTAGAATGTCTGGAACACCGGTGGTTAAAAATCTTACAGCGTCTGCAGAGGAAGGGGCAGGGGGAGAAACAAGAAGCCACACACAAAGGGTCAGGAATCAAAATGTGCCTGACTCCTCAGCTGTCACAATGAAAACTAGACAGCATCGACTCTGCTTCTAGACGAGAATAGTCCATTCTTTGGGATATGACTTGACATTTTAAACTCAATGCAGAAATTGCTTTGAGAAAATATTTTTTAGATATATAAATTGAAACAATTATATTTTTATTGAAATGAACACGGAGGCCACCGATGTCCTCCGTAAGAGCTATTTTTCAATGCTGAGACTTCAGCCAGATTTGAATGAGCAGAGAAACAAGTGGGAGGTGAGGAAACAGAGTCTACGATTACAGACAAATGGGGGTTAATTAATGAACCACCATTTACCGTTGAATTACTGCTAACTCAGCTTGACCCTATGTGTGTCTGAAGAGAACTATGCAAGGGCTTCAGTGACTGGTTTTTCCGAAATAGGTCACCCAGCCCTTCTTCTGAGACCTTGCTGGGTGAAATCAAACTTCCAACCCTACAGGTAAGAGTCAAGCACTAGTTGTACTACCAGTAGCAATAGGTAAAGAAAAATGGAGAGAGAGATGCTCTAAGCATTTAAGACAGAGATTGACAGTTTGCAGAGCCCTGTCAAGTTTCCTTGGTTGTAACAAATATATCTATCAGACCAGCCAGGGTATTTGGTTTTCAGATAAGCAGTGGAGCAATACTTAACGGAAAAGGTTAAAGATGTAGCAAGCTGAACCAATTCTTGAATTTTCAGGTAATAGAGGATGCCAGTGACCAAAAATATGAAAAGATAATTTATCTTTTAAATTGTGGTTTAGGATGCATCACAGATTATGCTATATATTTACTTTTCTGTGAAAATTAGCTGTATTTTCTCATTGACTGAGAGTATATTGGTTGTCAAAAAGCTGCCGGAGTAGAGAGAAAGATATCTTTTGAAATGTAGCTGTAGAATTGCAAAGTAATGTCCTTAGGTAAATCATTCCAGGAGTCCAACAAATCTAGTTTCGTTTTCCTCTCATAACACAATTTCCTACTACAGGTCGTGTCAATCATCTGAACTGAAATAAGTTTGAGTTTGATTCCTTGGTCACAAAAGGAGCTATCTTTCAAATGTTGTAACTAAATTTGAGAGAAATGAGGTGGGGCATGGCACGGAGTGAGAGGGAAGATGGATGAACTGAAAGCAATACTCAGATCTCTTCAAAGTCTCCCACACAGACAGGAAGTGTCCTGGATGGTATGGATGTACGGCACGTAAGCTCATACATATTCCAGAATGGGGGCTTTTTGCATGACTCAGATACTGTCATACCTATACAATTTTATAGGTAGTTTATATTCTTCAGTTATCTTCATCTTTATTTTTGAAGACTGTTCAAAATAGATTATTTCAAGAAAAAGATTAATTTTGTGTATGTAAATATACCCTAATTTATCATACACATCTATACTCCATTATGAAGTAATAATATCTGCAGAGTAGCACTCTCCATTTTTAAATTGCAAAAGTGTGGGCTTCAAATGTTCTTGGAAAAGTGAAATTAAATGACCATGCCAAGTGTCCGTGAAAAAAAACTGATTGGTGTTGATTGTACTTGTAACATTCCTAGGGTATTTCAACAGGGACAGACAAGATGGAGGTGTGGGTGCTGACATTGCAAGGCCGGGCTGTGACCTGGGGGTGAGGCTAGTGTCGGTTGAATAGGAGGTGAGTAGGAGAGACGGCTGTCTTGGAGCGATCCTGTGTAATATTTCACTTTGAGGACTATTCCCAGGAAGGCAAGATGGGTAGTCACAACAAACTCAAAAGACACAAGGAAGGATTCTGGCCAGCTTAGAAACCACATTGCCATATTCACCCCCTGGCAGCAACCATTTCAAATAGTACTGTCTGTAGCACAATCATAGCATGACACGCGCTGTCATTATCAAATCTCCCAAGTCCCGCATGCAATTTTCTAACCGTCAGGGGTGGAGACAGGGCTCCAAGGAAGATTCTTCTCTTAGACTCTTCAGCTTTCATGTTCTTTGCTTTATTTTTTGCCAGTGTAAGACTGTAGATGTGTTAAAGATGACTGTCTCCCTAAAGCAATGTGACTCCATGTACAAGAATTCAGTGTTCTCAGCCAAACCAAGGAGGCCATTAATTTATACCATAAAATGAACAGCCAGAGAACACAAGCAGTGGTCTGCTCGGCTCAGAAGCTTCTTGTAAGTATAAACAAAAACCTTGGTTGTTGCTGGCAACTGGTTATTTTTTCAGAATCTGACCAAATTCTAGAATGGAAACAATCAAGAAAATGATGTCAATGTCCTCATCGGGTCTAAACATCTTTCTAACCTTGTTTCTACCCATCATTTGGTTCTATCTATATAATGTAGGATAGCTTGATTCCTAAGAAAACAAGACAAAGTTCAGAGACATGTCTACCCTAACCAAGAAAAACTTAAGTATTTCTGTATGTGTGTGTCTCCATTCTTTTTACTGCGCTGAAAAGGACGTTTCATAATCACTCCTTACATTATGTCCCTTGGTCTCACAAAGGTCCTGCAGAGCTATCAACAGACTCATCAAGCTTTCAGGCCCATAAATATGTGGTCCCCTCCCCAAGGTCTCAGTCCTGGTGTTATTATTGCTGACAACGGAGCCTGTGTTACAGAAATCTAAGGTTCTGGCTAATTCACGTGCACCGTTAAAGAAAAACAACACTAAATATCCTTTGGCCTGTAAATGGAAATTATACAGTCAAACATTAAAGATGAAGAAAATGATGGAAATAGTCTGTAACCTAGAGGTATCCTAGAAGGTAGTAACAACTTCCAGAGACACCAAGAAGGGCAACCTATTGAGACTGAATTCATGTAAGTTTTGAAGAGTGGCGCCGGTTACTTTGCTTCCTCTTGATAGTCGGAGTTTTCAGATGACGGCATTTGTTTAGACACGTGCCGGTACTTAGGAGACACAGGAAGCCTGCTAGACACACAGCCCAGCGCGCTAGTCCACCAAGAGCAAAGGTGACTGGTTTTGCCACCACCACCCACTGACACCCAATAGCATCTCAAATATCTAAATTTTCCCAATGCAATTCCAGTTCATAGCTCTTTTCCCAGGATCCTATCCAGTGAGGGCTTTTCTTTGTTCAGTCTAGATGATAATCAATACGATTACTCTTTTTAGCAATGAATCTCCAAGTTTCAATGTTCCAGAGAAGATTATCACAGAGGAAGGAAGCTTTCCTCAAATACCTGACTGCTGCCGTCCCCTTTCAGAGGGCAACGAGAAACAGACAGCAGCTCGTGATCAAGAAGAAGAGAGAGAAGAAGTTTGCCCATTAGGATTTGGCCTACGTGATGAAAAAGACTATGCAAGGAAAAGATTGCCTAGATAAGCTATTAAATGTCTTACTCCTGCAAGCATCCAAAGAGGAGGTTGGAAGACCACCTGCCAAGAAGGCCATTGAGGGTAGTGCGCCCCAATGGGTGCTGTTCCCTTTGGGGCATTGGCTATCAAAGTAAAAGTCCTTAAGAATTCATTGGGAAGTGGACTGGTTAGGCTTTCCCTCTCAGAGAGTGCCTTATTGGGCTCAGAGAAGGCTCAGAAGAGTATATTCTACCACTGATAATTAAATGTATATGTATGGCAAAGATAAGGAGGTTGAAATCACTTAAAAACTCACGAACCCAAGATAATCATTAGCCATCAGCATTTATTGGCCACCTTTTCAAACATTACATGTATATCTTGAATATAAAGATTTTTTCCTAACTGTCCACCTCTCAACTCATTTCCTAGTAATCGTTAATATTCATTTGTGTTCATGTATTTGCTTATTCATATTATGTACGTAGGATCAAATAGGATTGTGCCTTTTTTGTGCCTAGCTTATTTCACTGAACATTTTTTCAAGGTCCATTCAAGTTATAACCCATGTCGGAAGTTAATTTCTCCTTATGACTGAACAATATCCCATTGTGTGTATGCCCCAGATGGTGTTTATTCATTTACTGTTGCTGGACGTTTAGGCTGTTACCACTTTTGGGGTATTGTGCAACAACCACTCTGTACATATATCTGTTTGAGTCACTCCTAAATCCCATGTCTGTGGTTATAATCTCATTTAGTAATGGCCTTTATTTGTTATGTTAATGAGTAATTGTTAGTAGAGAGTGTTATTCAATTAATCTCCTTTGAGAGGTAATGTAAGCATATTAGGTAGCAAGAAAAAATAGAGATAGAGAAATATAAATGCCATACCACACAATAACATCCAAGGAATCAAAAACAAGCACCTTCCCTCAGAATTGACAGAGAGAAAGCTTTCCTTCATAGCTAGAACCAGAAATTTGGACTTCTAGCCTCTTACACTGAGAGAATACATTTGTTTGTTAAAACTATGTAGAGGTGCTATTTCTGTTATAGCAGCACCAGATAACTAAGACAGAATTTGGTACTGGAGAGCGGAGTGATATTCTAACAAATACCTGAAAGTGGCTTTGGATTTGGGTCAAAGGTGGAAAGATGCAAGAATTTGAAGGTGCCGAAAAATGAAAGCCTAGATTGCCTTGAAGAGATGTCAAAAGGAATTCTGTGAAAACGCAAAGCACACAGGGAACTATAATATCTCTTATAATCTTAAATGTACATATGACACAATCAAGAGAATTTTGCTGGAATATGGACATTAAATGTGCTTCTGGTGTGGCTTTAAAAGAATGCGATGAACATGAGATTGGACAATGGAGGAAAAGCAATGTTTTTTACAGTGTGAAAGAACTTATCTGAATAATACTCAAAGGTTGGGTGAAACTCATAAGTGACAAACTGGTGTCTTTAGCTGAGGATATTTCTAAGTAAGACTGAGTTTCTCTTTGCATTACAGTATAATGCAAGAGCAAAGAGGTGAACTTAAAAATGAAGGAAAACTTATCGATTGAGAAAGCGCTATTATACAAACTCAGGACAGGTCATCTAGAATTTTCACTAATGACGTGGTAACAAAGTCTCTAGTTAAAAAGATTAAGCTTGTAGCTCATAGATCTACCCAAGTATCACCAAAAAAAGCCATCAACTTAAACTGAGAAAGACAAGAGACAAACAAAAGGAAGGAATGCTATCTACCTCTTGAAATTCTGCAGACTGGAGCCAGGTCAAAAGAGCTCTATCGCTTGTCCTCCCAGAAAAGTAGACAGCTATTTCTAGGGCATCAAACTGCTGGAAGGAACATGGTAGCAGAGCTTTCTCCATTTTAAAGAGTGGAACCCAGCTTTCCAAGATGATTCTAGACGGTGGCACCACTGTGCCCCAAGACCTAGAGGATGAAACAAACCACCACCAAGCAAACGAAGGGGTGGGGTTGTCATGCTCAAGGCACAGAGAACAAAGTCTTCAAGGACAGAGGAGGTCGGGTCCATACTAGGAATGGTCTTAGTGGGTCTGGAAGACAGGACTGAAGTTCAGGCCCAAGGATCTTTTCTTCAGAATCTGAGTGGACACCCAGAATCTGGAGGACAGAACATTGAGAAGAGAAAATCGTCGTCGTCAAGCCTTAAGAGAGCTGACGTAATTTGTTCTCTCAGGTTTGGACTTACTTGGTGACTACTTCCCTGTTTTTCACTCCAAGTTCTCCCATTGCAATGGGAATATCTATTTTGCTCTACCATTATTTTTTTTAGAAGGACATAACGCATAGATTTTAAAGATCCAGACATTAAGAGGAATTTTGCCTCAGAATTAAATATTCCTATTTCACACATTCTTGATTTATAAGATGAACAAGAAGATGGAATTTTGGACCTGAAGGTGGTTTAAGACTTTGGGGTGATGTGATGGAGTAGATGTGTTTTGTACTTGCAAAAGGCCTAGATTTGGGGCAGGAGGCAGGCTGCAAATGGTAGAATGTTACGCTCCTCAAACACACCCTTTCCAAGTTTTAACACCTATAGCTATGGTTACAATTCTATTTGGGAATTTTCTTCTTTGTTATGTTAATGAGACTGAGTTCATGGCAGGTGCATCTTCAGTCAGTCTCCTTTGAGATATAAACTGAGCTGACCGTGTCCAGAGAAACAAACATATTGGGAAGGATACACACTACCCTGCAAGAAGATCGCCAACGAAACAAGGCCGAGCATCCTTCACCTGGAGCCAATAACACATGAAAGCCCTTTCCTGGAGCCCGCCCCGTGCATGCAGACGTCTAGGCTCCTGAGGTGTGAAGAATACATCTGTGCTTGTTAAAGTCAACCACGTGTGGGATCTTTGTTGTAGGAAATCTAAATAACTAGAAGTCAAATCTCTGGTATCCATGTTTAAGTTTTTAAAGCATCTCCAAACTATTTTCCATAAATCTGCACTATTTTACATTCCCGACACCCCTATGACTGTTCC
>NW_022103904.1:7746143-7749426 GCF_000313985.2 Echinops telfairi
GCTCAAGTTATTTATTGATCTTCCCCTTTCTGAACTCTCACTTTGCAATCGTTGGAACTATGTCTAATGCTACAATTAATAATGTGAGTTGTCATTCTTTTTCAAGTTTTCCAGGTTGCTGGGTGAGAAATTATAGTGTTACTTTGCTCAATTTTATTGCAGATCGGAAAACTGGAAAATAAAGAAAATGTATCATTTTCTTTTGGATTGTTTATATATTACCTATTAATTTGTAAGCGTTCTTCTTATAATACAGATATTAGTCCTTTGACATGTGCTAAAGTATTTTTCTCAGTTTATGGTTTGTATTCTAGCTTTGTTTAACAGTGTCTTTGCACCATTTAAATATTTATTTGCATTTCACCATGTTTGTCTTTTTTTTATGAATTTCTGGTTTGTTCTTGTCATCACGACTCACCCGTGAGTCTGGTCACTACAATGGAGACCTGCTAATTGAGAAGAACGCAAACTGACCTTCTCACTCTGAGGTTTATGGTTTTAGATCAAGGACAACACAATGACTTTTTCTATGTCTCAAATTCACATGCTATGGAACGAAATTTTACTGCAAGGTTTTTATATAAATAATTGAAAAGTCAAATGAGAAGGTGGGCACCTCACAATAAAGTAGGGTGGGCTTTCATACAGCTTCAAGACCCTAGCGCTCTGCCTTCTTACCAGAATTTGATAGGTACCTGATCAGAATTCCATAAAACATTGTCCCCCAGAGACAGCAAAACATGACCACTACTAGCCCTTGGGTTGATGGTGTACTATTGAAGAATATTCATGACAAGAGCTCCTCCTTTCCAGCACCTTCTTCTGGCTTATTGGAACATACACACACACACACACACTTTTCTTGTTGCTCTCAATGCCCGCCTTTGGAATAGATCTTGTCCTCATTGCTGTTCTCTGAGTTTCTCATTTCCTCTGTCCTCTACATCTCTTCATTCTGTTGGGATTCCTGGGGGGTGCAAAGGGTTAGTGCCCACTGCCATTGTATTCACAAGACTTTGTACCCACTGGCCTGTGAGCTTCCTGCATCCAGCATCATTGCATGTGGCTGCGTGAGTCTGAAGAGGGACTTAAGGACTTGCATCATACATATGTTTGAGTTGAAATGGGCTGGGATGTTTCCATAATTACTTGTTGCTATCAATCTCTTTCTTACACATCTATGAGGGTCACTGGATTTGTGTCTCTGGTCAACCCGGCCTAACACACCTACCTATTTAATAATGGCACCACTTGTCACCTGGCTATTCAGGGGCATTCTGGGAAATTCCTGCTTCCTCAGCCATAGCACACCCATGGCCCTCTCTTTCACTAGCCAGCCTCCATTTTGTCACTGTCCAGATCTCCTGCCCACTACTGCCATTTTGGTAAAGGTTGAATTATCTGCAATAGACTCTTGCAACAAACGTGTACATGGTCTTCCTAATTCCATAATAATCTTCCCAAAAGCATGCTTAACACTCTTGAACAGATGAACTTAAAACTGAAATCTGATCATATGATCTCACAGCTAAGTCCCTTCAAGAGCACATTGGCCCCACAGATGCCATCTAAACATCTTCCCGCGGAGAACTAGAATGGAAATGATGCTGACCCTGCTCACCTCTCGGACCGCACTCCCTGTTACTCCGACCTGTACCCAGCGCTTCAGCTGCAACGAGCTGGAATGAATTAGTATAGAAGCAAATACATATGCTTACTCCAAAGTGTTTTCCCTTATAAGATTTCATCATTTTACTTCCTATTGTTAGAGAAGTAAAGTATGCTGGACGTTGGGACTCTTTGAAGTCTGACCAGGCTTTTGCATGACTGAAAGTATCATTGGAACAACTCGTTAAATAAGTCGATGATGGAGTGTCAGCTGGAGGAATTTAAAGCTCATTAGTGGTCCAGCTAACTTCTACCCCTTGTCCTACGGCCTGAGTCATCCTCTCACTCTCCTGGGCTTTTTATCTTCCTCTTTTCTTTTATCTCCCTCTTCATCCTGCCTCCCACACAGTTTCAGCAAAAGTCCTGGAAGCGATAATACTTCTCTGAGTAAATTTAGCTTCTCATGTTTTCCAAATAAACTTAAGTGATTTTATTTTTCTGTATAGTCATGAAGAGATGCCCTTTAAAAATAATTTGTTTCAATTACACAATACCCCCATCTTTAGCACATGACTGCATGCCTTCCCTGCCCTCTGAAATATTCTCATCTGCCTTTTCCCACTCAGCCACCCCCACCGCAGAGCTCCTCCTCACTCCTCCTCTAAAACGTGAACGGGAAGATTCCCGGCTCCCGACCATAAGGTAAGGAAACAGCAAGGCTCTAATTTCATCTGAAAATATAGAACTTGAGAGAGACTTCATTGCCAACCTAGGAAGCTGATAATTCCCAGGAAACCTTCTGTAGGGAGCAGTGAGTGGGCTCAAGCACGGCTGAGGGCCAGAACCACCGTGAGCGGCAAGCGTTGGCCTTTCTGACAGGTGATCGGCCTATAAGAAGACTGGACAGATCTAGAAACTGTGTATCATATCATAGAGCAAATGTCTATGATGATCTTGCTATAGCAGGTAATAAGTCCAGCAGGCTGCATACACTATAGGAACTCTTCAACTTTCTTACAAATAAAACATTAAGGACCAAACAAACAAAAACAACTAAGATCTGAGAAAGAAGTTGAAGATGATTGCGCATCCCTCCAATAGAGACGCTTCATTTACAAAGAAGAAGAAGAAGAACAGGAGGAGAAGGAGACGGCAAATTCTCCTCTCCTACTTCTCCCTGTGAGTTACCTTACACTCTGACCACAATGAATCCATGTGTGTCTTTGATTCTGTGTGTCAATGTGTGTCTGTGTCTTTGCACATATCGTTGTCGGTGCCTGGACTATTCACTAGTTTCTATTCCTCCCTCAAGAAAAAGCAGCTGTCTTTTACTCCGAAGCATTCATTGACTCTCTAGGGCAGCAGTTCTCAGCCTGTGTGTCGCGACCTCTTTGGGGGTTGAACGACCTTTTCACAGGGGCTGCCTAAACCATGGGAAAACACATATTTCCTATGGTTTTAGGAACCGAGACACCCCTCCTCTATCCGTCTCCAGGCGGGTTAGCCCACATGCAGATACACGCACATACAAGTACCAGGCATGAAGTCTGTTACCCATGTTACACCGTGCTTCAAAATAAATTTTCATTTCTTTGTAATTAGAAATAAATATTTCAGAATATGTAATTACATATTGTTTTGTGGTTAATCACTATGCTTTCATTATGTTCAACTT
>NW_022103904.1:7750002-7758939 GCF_000313985.2 Echinops telfairi
GAGAAACTAGGATTGAGTCCTGTCGAGTTAAAGGGAAGCTGCTGCCTGTCCCAGGCTTGACCAGTATGAACTATTTCCTATGATCACAAATCCATCCATGGTTCTCTTGTTGGAGAGGGCCAGCTCTCACAGATAACAAATGGAAAACGAGAACATAATTTTTATAATTTAAATGCTAAAGAGCATTCCTATAGTTGGGGACTCTCCGATTCTTTGTTTCTTGTGGAAACCAGCCGTGGATCTGTATCTTTTATTTACTATCTGATAGTTGGTGATTATGTACCTCGAGGAAACACTAGAAACATAGGAGAGACAGACCCTAAAATTGCACACTGGAAAAAGGCAGCTAGGTAGGCACCAGAATGAGGCCACTATGTCATTACAGCATCTCCTACTGTTGTTTCCTCGGAGCACGTAAGGTTGCCACTGGTACTCTCTGCAGGCCTGCGATCTGACCTTTCCCACTTTAATGTGGATCCTGGAGCATGGAAGAGGCTGCTGACACCAGAAGGCTTTGGCACCTTTGCTCTTTGATTGTTTTTGTCTGTCGCTCCATATACAAAATTCTTCACAGGTACGTCAGATTCATACACCTACAACCTAACTGCAAGGTAGAGTTGGAAACGGTCATGCTACCTCTTCTTCTATAGTAGGAGAAAGGTTCAGTTTTATGAGGTGAAAAACTTCACAACAAAAAGACAAAATAATGACAATGTCCACTACACACTCAAAATTTGTCTTTACTGAAAGAAGTAAGGGTGTTTCCTACTTGCAGTTTTTAGTATCATCCCATGTTCTAAAAGAAAGAAAAAACGAATGCTAAAACATTAAAAATATTTGGTTGAACAACTTGGTTCCTAATTATCTGTGAACATATCTAATTTTCATTATAGATTATGCACTTCATGTGGACAAGAGTAAATCTAATTCACCTGTAGATACCACAAACATGTGGTGCCAGGTAAGATGCGTCATACATAAGGCAGTAGTCGTACTGAGTTGATTTCTAGTCTTGTCTCACATTCATCCTACGTTCATCATTCAGATCTTTCTTAATGGTGACCATTCTGCTGCACGTGTCCTGTCCTGCCCTTTCTAGTCATTTGGATTCTGATTGTTTTAAACTTGATCTTCAGATAAAAAAAGTGCATGTCTGGTGTGTGTGTGTGTGTTAGAAAGCAGCCTTAGTCAGTACGGATTATGATAAAAGCTGAAAGAGTCCCCAATAATATGCTCAAAAAAAGAAGAAAGCAGCTTTAGGTAAAATAAAGTGAATTCCATTGTAAGAGAAGGATTTGATTTGTCTCTTCTCGCAATGGGATGATAGCAAACCCAAAGACCTACTTTCAACTATCTCCAAAACTGTAATTCTCTGTCTCCAATGAATTACTGTTTATTTTATATTTATTGGCATATAATTCACATATCACACAATTCAGTAGTTCAATGAGTTGTGCAATCATTCATCACCATAAACAATCATAAAACATCTTCTTCTTCCTTTTTGTTGCCAACCTCCCCTGCCATGTCCCTAAGTAATCATTAGTCCAGTTACTGTCTTTATAGATTTACCTTCCCTGGATTTCATATACATCAAAACAAAAGCAAAAGCAAGATGCCAAAACAACTAACAACAATGAAGAAGTAAGACAGAGAAAACCTCACTCAAAAGGAAACCAGAAAATATTAAAATCTAGAACAAATCAAAGTGAGTCAAAAAGAAGATCTGCTGATAGTCTAACTTAGTTGCATCTGCCCTCATCGACGTTACGGTGCTCTCTGTCTGAGAACTACTTGTAGCACCGAATTCGTTACTTTACTTGCCTAGAAACTTCCTGTAAATAAGAGTTTCTGTCTTCAGTCTTAAAAACTTGAAGTTTGATTTGACCAATCTTCTGGAATTATAAAGTTATAATATTCTGCCATCGTGCCTCATGGTGTTCCCTTCTTTTGTGCCCTCCATCACTCCTCAGAGTCCATGCTGAGTTACTCATACTCTTCGGCAGTGGATCCCTTGACCACAGTCTGTCTTCTCTAGCATGTGCTTCACCCACTTCCCCAGGCTAATCATCCCTGAATAGTCACTTCAAAGTTCTGTTCTTCTGCACAAGTGAATTGATTGACTTGCTCTTTCCTGCCTTATGTGGTTAAACTTCTTTGTTATTTACCCAAAGATTCTCCATCACAAATGCATGTAAACTATTCGGTGTCATATTTAAGAACTCCCCAAATACAGATCTGATTTAGTTATACATGTTCTTGTTTAATATTCCTTTTAGGATTGCAAATATATTTGAACAAAAATCCAGCCTTATTTTCATACAGGTAATGTTTGTCCTTTGAGCCTAGGAATAGAGCTCCATCCCTGGACTTTTCCAGCATCCCACACCAGCAACTCACTGATCTCCCTCTTTGGGGTAATATTAACATTTTACACGACACAAATTAACATTTAACTATTGTTCCATTTTATTAGTTTGATCATTGATTTAACATGTTACTTTTAACTCTCAACCTAGAGTTGATGCAACTTAAATATAAGAATTATGCATCTTGTAAATTTCAACACCAATTTAATATTGACTGGGCATATTATTGATTATTGATCATATTGATTGATTGATGCCAGGTCCTATATAGATTTAAGTTTATCCCATAAGCATTTTAGGCTTAAGTTCCCAAATCAATTTATCTTTTTAGTGATTATACTAGGGTGGCAGGGTTCTTAAACAAATTCCTGTATCTCCTGGATTTTGTGCTTGCTATTTTAAAAAGTCACATTTTAGGTCCGAGGAAGGAACAGCCTTTTGATCTCAACCACCTGAAGTGCTGGTCCCTGTTCCTCCGGGCAGGGCTCGAAATTCTGGCTCTGATCATGCCATCAGCTTGGCAATTACTCAAAACAACTTTCTTCATTATTTCATCCTTGATACACAAGCAGTTACATCACAGTGTGTTTAAAATACCCAGATGTTCCTAGCATTCCGAATATCTGCCCTGGAACCTTTCTCTCAGGCTTCCTTGTCTAAATGCGCTGGCCCCTTTGCCGGGGCAGGCTTGTCAACAACTACGGACTTGATGCATTCTGCCAAGTTTCAAGCTTCTTCTGCCGTTCACACAAACAACTGGGCCCTTCTTACCTTGAAGTCATCTGCCTTGAATAATAAGGCACACATTCATCTTCAACGGATCTCCGTGTCCTCGCCTAGTGAATGAGATGGCTTTCCAAGACTTAGGTGCCTCCATTTAGCCCCTGACTTCCTAAGAGAAGAAATTTTAGAAGCTGTAAACTGGGCAGGCTCACATTTGTCCTGTTGAGTGGCCCTAGAGTGAGAAGACAGCGCACGGTGACGTGCAGAGGAGGCCACCAGCGTCTGTGGGATCGCACTGCTTTCACCTGACTCCTGTTATTTCAGAGAAAAAGATCTGCATAAATTCAAAATCACCTTTTAAGTTTAAAACATTATTTCTAGGCTCACTTTTTACCTTTATATTCATATTGTTTGTTTGTCTTGTCTTTTAACCAGGAGAAAAATTATTTTAGCTTACTATCATTTTAGCTTTCAAAAAGTTCAGAGACCCTGTATACTGGGTAGCAGTCATTTTAATTGCTTGAAAAATGTCTAAAGGAAAGACAAAGCCAAATGATATTGTTTCTCAGTAGTTTCAAAGTAATGGAAACATAGTATTTGAAGACACTGTCAATTAAGTTGATGTGGCGTCGTGGTAGAGAAGGGTAACCCTAATGAGTGATATCCTAATAGAAAAGGAGAGGCAGTGCAGAGACCAGCACTCATGGGAGAGAGATGTCTCTACAAGGAAAAGAATACCAAGAAACACCCAGGCAGCCAAAAGCTGTGGGAGACAAGGAAATCCCTCCTATCGATTCCTAAGAGGGAGCCTCGTCCTGGGGACAGCCTGCATTTGGATTCTTAGTTCTCAGCACTGTGAGAAAACACACATCTTTGATTCAGCTGCCCGCAACTTGTGCTGTTTTCTCACGGCAGCCCCAGGAATGGTAAAATGGCAAATAGTTTTTACAAGTGTTCTTCTTACTGTGAAATGAGTCCAAAAGAGAGCAAACACAATGTTCAGGGTAACCAGAATGCTTCATTTTCCCTTGCACATTGTAAAAAGAATGATTTATTAGAAAATTGTACATTTTTGTGAGATTGAAAAGCACAGAAGTTTGCTTCCACTCATTGTCCTGCTTTATTCCATGATTAGGTAAATAAACTAATCCTAGCCCAATTCTTACCATAGTAATAAAAACACAAAGATCCTTCCATATGCTTGTCCTATATTATAAATGCAATGAAGCATCCTTAGAGCCTTTTAATATACAGGTAAACCAAATCAGAGAAAATAGTGATGTGACAAATTGACATAGCTATTTAAATAGCTAAATTATATATAATAACTTGATATTTAGTTTACCAAGTAATACAAAGCATTCACCTCCAATTGTTTCCCCTATTCCTTGGTAATAAAAATGAGGTAAGATTACATAACTTGTCCTTTTAAACTTGGCCCCTGTGCCACTTATCTAAGGGACATCGTGGAGGGTCAACAAGAATGAGGGAAAGCCTTAATGAGATGGATGGACACAAGTGCCTCAGGAATGAACCCAACATGCCCGTGATCTTGAAGATGGTGCAGGAATGGGCAACATTTCATTCTGTTACATAAGGTCATCATACATGGGAGATGACTTAATTAAAGTAAGGTCAGAGAGGCCAGAGTTCACCTAATAATATACAGAGTGACCATCCATCTGGTTGTACAAACCAGCCACGACTGAGAGTGAAAGAGGGCACTGGTCATCCCTGTCTCTGGAGACGCTGGGTGGCCAGTCACCATCTCCACCGGCTTTGATCAGATCCTGACTTCGTTGGGCTCTTCTTTTCTTCAGAGCTCAGCTTAGAGAGAAACTCAGACGGCAACTGTTAGCACACTACTTCTCTTTGGCTTCCAGCTTCATTAAAAGGGTGGGGGAGGGGGGGAAGGGGTTGCTCCTTCTCCACGTCTGACTAATTTTCCTTTAAAATGTTCCGTTTCCATAGTAATCATTTAATTTTTTTCCTCAACAGAATTTAATAGATGTTGCTAATACATCAGGGATTTAAGCATTAGGATTCTCTACTCGTCTAATCACAAATAATATGTTTAATTGGAGGAAATCCTCTACTCTTTTTTTAAATCACAAATAATACTTTTCAAGTAGAAGAAATCGCAGCATCATTTTATATCTGCTTGCAGTGTGCAGGCAGCTTGTGAGAATCTCAATGTGAACGCAACTCTTATGGCTTGATTTTTTTGTTGTTGTTTTAAGTTGCAATCTCCATTCACGCTGACCTTTGCATCAAAAATCAAAGTTTCAACCTGGAGCACCAAGCCATGAATGCAGCATCCAGACATGAAGCAGGGAGCCAATATTGGGGTCTGTGGGCTGGCTCCCAATCCTATGTTGCTACCCACCACCCCAGAGGAACGCGCTTCAGAGGACCGCACTGAAGCTGGAGCTCAGGAAGTGGAGAACATCGGAGCAGAAGCAAACAGAGAGAGAAGAAGAGAGAATGGAACACACCCCAGACCACCAAGCCCTGAGGGCAATATTCCAGCTCAGAGTAGACAATGCACAGATTGGATCACAGGGCTGGCCCCACCATGAGACATAATGGCATCCCTCACTGACACACAGCACTAAGGGGGTAGCACTGGGGACACAGTGAGGGAGATGTGCCCGATCCGACCCAGCTGCACCGGGGTGAAACACTAAGGGATTACAGTGGAGCATCAAGGGAAGCAAGGCAACAAAGTCCCCCAGGAATGCCAAAGGTGGACTCTGGGGTCAGTGCGTGGTTCCCCAGCGGACTCAACAGGAAAACACTCAATGGACAGACCTGGAACTGTTTGAGGGCTTTTATGTTTTTGCTGTTTTTTTATTTTTTTGTATTAGTTGTTGTTAATTTACCTTTGTCATTTTTTGTTGTATTTTGATTTGCTTTGTTTTTATGCATATTATTGTCTATGCATGTCTATCTGGACAAGACGGGCGGGATGAACAATCCGGAGGAGGGAACAATGGGACTGACAGTTCTGGGGGGACATGGGAGGGGAGGAGTTGGGGGAAAAGGAGGGCGTTGCCAACAAACCCAAGGACAAGGGAAGAATAAATGATCTCAAATTGATGGAGAGGAGGACATAAGATGCTTGGGGGGGCGGGGGGAGCAGCGGCTGGATCAAGGGCAATGTAGCAGAGAGGAGTTACCAAAACACGAGTGAAGGCTGAACATGAAGGACAGGAGGAATGTAAAAAGAAATAGAGGAAAGAACTGGGAGGCAAAGAACATCTATATATGTCTAAATACAGGCATGTACATATGTAAATACATTTATATGTACAGATAGGGGAATAGATCTATGTACATATATTTATTTATAAAGTATTATGGTAGCAGATGGACATTGGGCCTCCACTCAAGTACTCCCTCAATGCAAGGACAATTTTTTCTACTAACATGGCACACTGTGATATTCACCTTCCCTGACATGATCGATGAAGACAAATGGGTGCACAAGCAAATGTGGTGAAAAAAGCTGATGGTGCCCCAGCTATCAAAAGATATAGTGTCTGGGGTCTCAAAGGCTTGAAGTTAAACAAGCGACCATCTAGCAGAGAAACAACAAAGCCCACATGGAAGAAGCACACCAGCTTGTGTAATCATGAGGTATCAGGCATCAAAGACCCAAAACAAAAAAAGAATCATATCAATGGGAATGAAAGGGGAGGGCAGAGTGGAGATCCAAAGCCCATCAGTAGTCAATTGGACACCCCATGTCAGAAGGGCCATAAGGAAGATATGAGTAGTCAGGGTGCAGTATAGCACTGGCAAAACACACAACCTTCCTCTAGTTCTTTAATGCTTCCTCTCCCTGCCCCCGCCCCATGACCTGAATTCTATCTTACAAGTCTAGCTAGACCAGGACTTGTACACAGGAACAGATAAGAGCTTACAACACAGGGAACCCAGAACAGATAAACCCCTCAGGACCAATAAGGGGAGCAGCCATACTAGTAGGATAAGGGAAGGGGTGGGGGGAGAATTAATCACAGTAATCGACGTATGATCCCCCTCCCAGGGGAATGGACAGCAGAAAAGTGGATGAAAGGAGACAGCAGTTGGAGTAAGACATGGGGAAAAAAAGAATAATTTATAAATTATCAAGGGGACATGAGGGAGGGAGGGAGGGAGGGGGAGGGGGGAGGAGACTAGCTGATACCAAGGGCTCAAGTAGAAAGAAAATGTTTGAAAAAGATAATGACAAAATATGTACAGGTGTGTTTGACACAATGGATATATGTATGGATTGTGATAAGAGCTGTAAGAGCCCCCAATAAAATAAAATTAAAACAAACCCAAAAAACAAAATCAGAGCTTCATTTCAAACATCACAGTGCTAACATAGTGAAGAATATGAGAATAAAGCCTGGGAAGAAATAATTGTGAGAGATAGCTTCACAGAGGAATCTGTGGGATATATATCGAAGAGCTCATTAAAGAAAGGTGAATGAATACTGGATGTGTTAGTCTGGGTACTTTAGAGAAACAAATCCACAGAAAGTCATGTATAAGAGAGAGTTTTATATAAAGGTTAAGTGCGCATCAAGAAAACATCCCAACCCAGTGCTGCTCAAGCCCACATGTCCAACATTAACCCATTAACCCATATGTCCAATACCAGTCCACAAAGTCCTCTTCTATCTCACAAAATACACGCAATGACACCTACTGCAGGAGGAAAGCCGAATCAGTGAATGTGTAAGCATCTCAGTGCTTGCAGGGGTCTCCACACAGGTGCTCCATCACCCAGGGCTGCATCAGGGTAGGTCCATGTGGCTTCTCCTCAGGGATGTCTTGTAGGAAATGAGTCTTGCCAGCTACAGCAGGGAACTGGCTAAGGCAGCTACAACCCTGGTGCGACCATCACAAAGCAAGAGACCTGAGAACTAGAAAGGCAAGGCTCACCAAGCCATTTATTCCTCTGCCCTTCAATTAACCCCACATGTGTTTATCAGCCAGGTTGGCACAATAAACTACCTCACTGGGGTAGGGTGGGAGTGTGGGCCAAGGTAAACTCCCAAATCAATACTCTATTCGTCCCTCTTGGCCTGTGGATACTGAAATGTAAATAGCTTAAAAATAAATTAAATTAAATTATGATTTCTAAGTTGCTTTAGTCACATTTCACTGCTTAATAGTCTCCTGTGACTAGTGGCTGCCTGATAGTGCAGGTCTGTATCATTTCCTTCAGTGCAGAAAGTTCTATTGGACAACATTGTTCTAACTGAACCCTGCTTTGAGTTCACATCTTCTCTTCATTTCTCAATTTAATCAGTGGAAATTTTTATTATAAATCTTAATAAGTCTTGGCCAATGAAAGTAAAGAGCCCTGGAAGTATAATGGTTAAGCATTTGGTTGTGATACACATGGTTGGCTGTTCAAAACCACGAGCAGCTCTGCAGGAGAAAGAAGAGGCTTTATACTCCTATAAATAGTTACAGTCTCAGAAACCCACAGGGGGTTGCTATGAGTCAACATTGATTCAATGGCAGTGAGTTTGGTTTTAATGACAGTAAATAACACCATTCTGTATTCTCAGAGATTAGTTGAAATTTTCAAACTAAAGCTAAACCATGCAAGCTATCCTCTGGTTATAACTAACAATACAAACCTAAAAATCAATCCTAGCCCAATCAGAAGGGTAAGTTCACATCCTTTCCTTCTTGATGAATGTTGTATGGTGCTGAGTTAGTTTATTGTGCCAACCTGGCCAATAAACACGTGTGGGATTAATCGAAGGGCAGAGGGATAAATGACTCAGTAAGTCTCGCCTTTCTAGTTTGTGGGTCTCTTGCTTTGTGATGGTCGCAC
>NW_022103904.1:7759485-7772575 GCF_000313985.2 Echinops telfairi
AACCTGATTGTGTTAGTTTGGGTACGTTAGTTAGTTAGTTAGTTAGTCTGGGTACAGAAACTCACATGTATAAGAGACTGTTTTATATAAAGGCTAAGTGCGCATCAAGAAAACATCCCAACCCAGTGCTGCCCAGCCCACAAGTCCAACATTAGCCCCCATGTCTGACACCAATCCACAAAGTCCTCCTCCATCTCACAAAACACACGCAGGAGGAAAGCTCATGGAGCCATTTCTCTCTCTTCCCTTCAATTAACTCCACATGTGTTTATCGGCCAGGTTGGCACAATAAACATTAACTATGTCACTGATGAACCACAGAACAAAGCATTGCCCAGTCCAGTCCTCACAATTGTTCTTATGCTTCAGCCCATTGTTGAAGCCACTGGGTCAACCCTTCGTCTTTTTTGTTGCCCATCCACTTTACCAAGCATGACGTCCTTCTGCAGGCACTGCTTTCTCCTGATAACATGTGCAAAGTTTGTAAGACCAAGTTTCACCCTTGCCTCTAAGGAGCACTCTGGCCATTCTTCATTCAAAGCAGACTTGTCATTTGAGCACTATGCTTAGCACTTGCAATATTCTTCGCCAGAACCACACTGCAAACACATCCATTCTTCTTAAGTCTTCCTTCTTCGATGTACAATTTTCACATGCATATAAGATGACTGAAAATACCCCGGCTCGGATCAGGCCCACTTTAGTTCTCGCAGTGATAGCCTTGCTTTCCAATACGCTAAAGGGCCCTGTGTGTGCACCAGCTTTATATAGCAATACATCACTTGATCTCTGGATCAAGTGCAATGTAGCGCTTGATCTCTTGACTGTTGCTTCCATGAGCACTTTTTATGGATCCAAGCCAGAAAAAAATCCTTGACAACTTCAACCTTTTATCCATTTATCATGATGTTACCTATGGGTTCAGTTGTGAGGATTTGGGTCTCCTTCACATTAATTTGTAATTCAGAATGAAGGCTGCAATCCTTGATCAGCAAGTGATTCAAGTCCTCCTCACTTTCCACAATCAAGGAAGGTGGTGTCATCCCCATAGCATAGATTGCTAATAAGCCTCCCTCCAATCCTCATGCCTCTTCTTCATATAAGCCAGCTTCTCTGATGATTTGCTCAGCATACAGAGTGAATGAGTGTGGTGACAGGATACAATCCTGACCCCACCTTCTCTGATTTCATATCATGCAGTAAGCCCTTGTTCTGCTTGCATTACTGCTGCTCGATCCACGAACAGGTTCCACATGAGTGCAATTAGTTGTTTTGGAATTCTCCTTCATCTCAAAGTTTGTCATGGATTACCTGCACATTCAAATGCCTTGTCATATACAATAAAACACAAGTAAACATATTTCTGGTAGTCTCTGCATTCAGCCAAGATCCATCTGACATCAGAAATGATAGCCCTTGTCCCATGTCCTCTTCTGAATCGGGCCTGAAACTGGCACCTTCTTGTCAATGTATGGCTGCATGGCAGAGGTAGGGACAGGAAAACCTCACTTTCCCTGTTGTTGCTGGCAATGAAATGTGGGTCGTGGTTGACAAATAAAGGAAGGCGGAACTAGAGAGAGGCAGGGAAGGTGGGTAGGATTTCTAATAACACCATTCCAGGTGGCCAGCTCCACCTCTGGACTTCTAGTTAACTGAAATGATAGATGTTGTTATTTAAGTCCATTCGACACCAATCTTTATTACCAGCAACTCAAAAGTTCTTCAATCTGTACATCTGGATTCTGGTCCAGTCTGCTATAAATAATCAGGTGATCTTGAGTGACTCCTGGAACTTCCCCCCGCCACAGAATCTTAATGTATAAAATGGCAGTAACAGAGATCTGCAAATTTCCTTAATAAGATCTTTAAAACCCTAAAGTTCTGCTTGAAGCAAAAACCAGCAACAGGAAATGGTGACAGCAATATTGCTCACCAGAAGTCCTCAGTGGCCCTGATGAGTCCTGGGCACAGAGGCATGACTAATCCATGCCACTAATCACGGAGCTTTGGGGGGCCCCAGGAGGACATGATCTCTCTTTTGCCCACATGAATGCTGAATACATCTTGCTTTAGGGGGTGTGAATTTAAATGCTGGTGACTCATGGCCTCCTGCTGTCTCTCTAAGATGTAGGCCTGACATTAGCAGAGCTCAATGCAATGTTTTTCAATATGCCCGATCCAGTGCCCTCCCTTCCTTTTATGCCATGGTGTCAATTGTATATTCCCACTGATATATTGAAATGTTTATATATTTTTTATTTCCCTCTCAAAGACTTTAATTTGGCACTTTCAGAACTCTCTTTTGCTATTCCCCACGTGCTCATTCTTCCATCCCTATAGCCTGATTGATCATCCCTTTAGTCATCAGGGCCCCAAATCAGTTGTCATCCTACTGATGCTGACTCATGGCAACTCCACGGTGTCACAGCAGTGCTTAATGGGGTTCTCAATGGCTTACTTTGCTTCCGAAGTAGATCACTAGACCTTTCTTCTGAGGCACCTCTGAGTGGATCCAAACCTCTGAAGTTTCGGATAGTAGTTGGGCCCATTAACCATCTGCACCTGGAAATTAACCTTGTATCTTCTGTCCCTCTTATCTCTAAATGCAGTGAGATGTGAATATCATTCAATTTAATTTCTAATTACGTTTGACATCTAGTTTCCCCTCGAGCTTCTCTGCTGTTGTTTACCTGGATTATCTTATTTACCAGAATTATTGTTTTGCCTCTAAAAAGTTCTCACTGCCCAAAACTTGAATCCCCTAAACTGCCACCAGAACATGTCTTCAAAAATCTACCATCACATTCCCCCTCTCTTAAAGTCTTCAACGCTAACTCCATGCTAGCTTCATGGTTCACTCTAAGCCCATTCATAGTCCAAGAGGTGCACTTTTGTGTTATTCCTCTTGTATCGCCAAATGACTTTCCACAACCTCCTCGCTCCGTGAAACAATCAAGTGTGCATGGCTTTCAGAGCACATAGCTTTGTACCTACTCTCTAACTCTTCTTGGACTCTGCTTATTATTTATTTAGGCCCCCCTGCTGACTGTTCCCATATGTCTATCAAGGGCCAGCTGAAGCACTAAATCCTCTGGAAGCTACCACTACCTATCCCAAATTAATCCAAGCATGCCTCCATTGGGATCACATCTCATTTCATAGGTAGCCCTGCCAAGCTGTTTGCTAGAACACGGGTCAGGTGTTCAAAACCTATTTAAAACCTCGCCACCCTTTTAAAAACTGCAACTTGCCTCTCTAATTCCATTTCCTTCTATAATAATCTTTTTAATCGTCTCTCAGCCTATGTAAATGTATTGCTTTGCAGGCGTAGTGTTTATTGTCTTATTCCTCCTTCACAAAGATAGTAATCTTTGTTTCAATAACTGAACTATCCCAAATTTCTAAAGTAGCATCTGGCACAGAGTAGAACTATTAGCCCAAACAGACCCGTGAATACGCACTCGCTCCTGATGACTAACAATAGGAAAGACTTGCCTTCCTTGTTGTTTCTAACAATAAAGTTGTGATCATCAGGGATGCTACCCTGTGGAGACCCAGAAACACCGGAAGGCAGAGCAAGAGAGAGGCAAAGAATATTTGTGGACCAAATGGCCTCTCTTTGTATCGTCAGAGCCTGGCATGTCGATTTTCTCAAAGTCCATCAAGTCAGAACAAAGTGCAGCCTACCCCTGCACCCCTACCATCCTCGTCATTGTTATGTGTCCTCCTTGTTGAAAGCCTTCCTCTTCTTGGATGGCCCTCCACTTTAATGGGCATGATGTCATTCTCCAGGGATTGTTCTCTGTTGAGATAAGAACCAAGTACAAGGATTGCTAACAGCTTCTTATCAATACACCGCTGCAACTGTTCTTTAATAGTCAAGCAAAATTTATTTTCGGGTGGTAGGAATGACCTTGTGTGATGTGGTCCCTGTTGTTAGTGTCCTTGAGTCCGTGCCAACCCATGGTGACCCCATGCAGAGCAGCAGAAAACGCTGCCCAATCTCGCACCATCCTCACAATCGTTCCTGTGCTTGAGCCCATTGTTGCAGCCACTGTGTCCGTCCCTCTCCTTGAAGACCTTCCGTTTTGCTACCCTTCCACATTACTAAGCACGATGTCCTTTCCCAGGGTCGGATCTTTCCTGACAACACGTCTAAAGAATGCAAGACGAAGTCTTCCCATCCTTGCCTCTAAGGATCACTTTGTCCATACTTCTTTCAAGACCGGCCCCTGTGTCCTTCTGTGAGTCCATGATAGTTTCAAAACCCTTCTCCAGTACCACTATTCAACTGCATCAATTCCTCTTTGGTCTTCCTGATAGTTTCTAGAAAATACTGAGTTATCAAACAGACAATTGATATTAGCACATTTTATAACATGTTAACAATAATAGCTAATATTTGCTGAATTGTTACTGTGTGCCAAGTGCTTGACACACATTATCTCATTAAGCACTCACAACTCTGTGAAGTAGGTTACTCATTTACAAATAGAAATTTGAAGTTTTGAGAAATGAAGAAACTTGCTCAAGGTAAATAAGCAATAGGTCTGAGATTCAAACAGAAAGCTGGACTGTAATGCCCACAGTCTTAATTTGGATATCACTCTACATAAAATGATGACGAGTTTATTCATCTTCTTGTTAGATATTATTTTCAGTCTATAATTTTATCTTCAAATGCAAAGCAATGAGAAAGCAAATGTTGGCATAAGAGAAAGTAATAGGGCAATTTGTGTTGGAATTGTGTAGTTAAATATATTATTGTAGTGAAATATTTTGGAAGAAAGTAAAAGTGATGTTTGTAGGTTGCTTGCTAATTGCTCTGAAAGAAACAGGCTATTAGTCTGGCATTGAACTCACAGGGCCAACAGCATCTGAGAAACAGATCATCACTGAACACAGGTCACTGAAGATAACACTTGCTTGACCAAGAAGTTTCACCAGCCTGAGAGGATGTATCAACATGCACATCAGCAATTGAAGGAGTTATCTTTACCTACAATCCTAGTACCCGGCCCTCCCACCCACACTCACACACACACTACACAAGCAGACACTTACTGACTTTTGATCTTGCGCTTAGAAACTCCTGGAGGAATTGCTCCAACAACCTGCCAAAGATCTTATGCTTCTTTCTCTTTCTTTCGTTCATCTTTCTCTTTCTTTGAAACATAACTAAAATTATCATCATACAGTAACTTTCACTCTGGGATCCAGTGAGTTGCCACAAAAGATAGGCTACAAACTTGATTTAACAAAGCTGATGTAGTTTGTGGTTCTTTTTTAAAAATCATTTTATTGGGGGCTCGTACAGCTCTTATCACAATCCATCCATATATCCATTGTGTCAAGCACTTTTTGCACGTTTGTTTCCCTCATCATTCTCGAAACATTTGCTTTCTACTTGAGCCCTTGGTTGCGGTTCTAATCATCTTCTTTTACACCAAAAATGATAGCATTTTGACTCATTTACTTGAGATATGCTATCGGAAAAGACCAATTACTACACAAGGACATCATGTTGCTCAAAATCGAGGGCCAATCAAAAGGAGAAACCCCTCCCTAGGAGGGATTGGCTCAAAAGCCACAAGGAGGGACTCCGGCAACCTAGGATGACAACGGAGGTGCCGGCGCAGGCAACATTTCTTTCGCTTAGAAGTACACAAAGTCATCCTGAGTCAGAAGTCATGGCAACTAACCACAACAGTCATCTTCAGCTTCCCAGATTTTAAAATAAATACATACAATTGGGATCGTGCATGTTTTCTAGAACACAGGATACATTATATATATTTATTATTATATGCCAATACGGTATAAAGATTATTTTTCCATTTTAGACAACAGTATTCAGAAATCCCATCTTTAATGGGAGTTCTACATTCCACCAAATCAGCTCTTGCCATATCTGCAGCCAAATTTTTCTCAACCTGTATTTAATTTTAAACTGTATTGATGAGTATTTGTTGTCATGAAAAGATTTTTATTTAATGTACTTGAATATGCTACCTGTCCACTTTTTAAAAATTTTTTCTAAGTATGTAAATGTCTTTAAAATCTCCAAATCAGTGTTTGGATTGTCAATCGTGGATCCAGATGACTACTCTTCTCAAAGTAAAACTCTTATTTCTTAACAACTACACTCTGCATTCATTTACTCATTTATTTATAAGCAGTAAAAACTTGGTACCTCTGAGGGTCTTCGGGGGCCATTGCTGTAATTGGAAGCAGACCCCTCCAAGCACAGTGCATCCCTCCCTCATTGCGCAGGAGGAAGGACCTCCTTGGCCTGCTTCTGGACAGTGAGGTGTAGGCTCACCACCCCTTTTCTGTGTGAGGACTGGCTGTGATGCTGCTTCCAAAGCTCTGGTTTCCGTCCCCACCAGTATGTTTCCAAGTTTGAGCCAAACAAAAGTCTTCATTAGATAATCACTCCCCAAAGAAATTCCTGGTCATCAACTAGTGAGTTCTGCACAGGGAGCATCAGAACCATGGGACTGGAACTGGAAGCCACTGCAAGAGCCCTGGACAATGTGCTAGTCTGTATAGATAGATACTTGGTAGATAGGTAGATGAGAGAGAGAGAGTAGAGTGACAGATTACAGCACAGGAGGCCAGAGTGGACTTGGAAAGGAAATACTTATATACAGCTAATTAGTAGATTATGGTTGAGAGTGTGATATAAATGTGTATGCAACGAATGGCTGTGCGCTGTGCTATAGAATCTCTATGAGTTTGAATCAGCTTGGTGACAGTGGACATAGCTACATCTTATACTGACATTCTCTCATTAACATATTACAAAATCTTTTCCCAAATAGGGGTACTGTAGGGGTTAGTGTTCCAATACATATTTTGAGAGGGTACAATTCAATCTATAAAGGAATTCCAGGGTAAGGCAAATGATGTAGTGCTCTATAACTAAGCAGAAGGTTGGCAGTTCAATCCACCCAAAAGCACTTCAAAAGAAAGGCCTAGCAATCTACTTCCCAGAGGTCAGGAAAACCCTATGGCACACACATCTGTTTCATACACACGATGTCACTACCTGTCAGAATGGACTCCCTTGTAAATGGAGGTAGTTGATCTTGTGAGTGGCTTTGGCGGGGAAGGAGGGAAGGAGGAACTTCCCAATCTTGGTAAGTCAGTAGCTTTTAGCAGAAGGAGTTGCACATGAAGGTTGGCATCTGCTGACTGTGTATTCTGACCAAGAACAACCTCTGCTGGAGGCATCTCCCCAATGACCCTCTGTACAGTCTCTTAAACAGATGAATACAGTCCCTCCCCTGAGAGTCATGGAAAACGTTTGAGTTTAACAGGAAACGTTTGTTGCTATATTTCTCATGAACACCTTCCCTTCATTTGAGAGAAGTCATGAAAAAGACAAAAAATCAATGGGCCTTTGTTTGATGCCTAACTAATCACCCTGCCCTGAACTCTGAGCTCTTGAGGGAGTTCACTTGTCCACAGGCTTGAGATATCTCTGCGAGGGTATTCGAGAGGGTAAAGGACAAAGAAAGGAGGACTTAGCCTGCGGTGAATCAAAGTGTGCTTCCCTCTCCGTCAGAAATGTATTAGAATTCTAAGCTCTATACGTACTGTGTTTGGAAATAAGATTTTCTCATAAAGCTCGCTGCCTTGGAGTTAATGTCAGCTCACAGAAACCCTATGGAACTCCATATGTCGTCTGAAGTTATCACCTTCCAGGAGCAGATGGTCGATTGTCAGGTCTTTGCTCCTGCCATGCAGCTAGGGGGTTTGAACCATCAACCTTTTGGTTAGAAGCTATATGTTGAATCACTGGGCCACCGGAGTTTCTTTCAGCTCCTCTAGTACCAAACAAATCCTCTCCCACACAGAGGCCTTTTAACCCAAACTGGGTTTTTTTCTATTAAGACTTTTGTGACAATTTGGGCTTCCACCCCCACACTTTTTGGGTTGTTGTTACTGTCAGAATTATTCAGGATAGAGTGGGCCACCCTGCTCTCTCCATTGTACTGTTTCAACCATGGCATCATTTGAGGGTGGACCAATTTAAGAAAATTATTCCTTTTTATACCCCAAAGCTTCTGAAAGAGTAATATAAACAAGGGATTTTATTGATGTACCAAAATACCAACGTCAAAAGAACAAAGGACAGTATAGAAACACGAGGAGCACTGAGTTCAGAACAATTTATATACAGGAAACATGATGCAAATATTATTGTTGCGCTAGCAGGAAATTAACCCTGTAGCTACTCTTTAGTGGAAATAGATGATTACATTTTCTTACACGATTTTTTAACTTTTTTTTCCCTTTTCCTATTTGTGGTTCTGACATATCCTGCTTTTCCCTAGGTCTGGGTTTCTGTGCTCAATTTTCTTCACATGTAACAACATGAAGCAACAGGCCAAAGCCACCCTGAGAGTATTTAGCCCAACAACCAACAACCGTAGCTTGAAATATTGTAGGTTAAAATCTTGTTACCACATTGGAAGGTGAAAATAACAGATTCTAATGTCTTTTCAATGCCTCCCTGCAACGGATGCAAGCTTGGGCGCTGTGTCCCTGAGGAGAACTGCTCCCAAGGGTTTTGTGACATGTACAAAACTAGTCTGGAGGCAAACCGATCACCAGGTCTTTCTTCGGTGGTGGCACTAGGTATATGGAAACCACTAAGCTGGTTAGTTGGGAACAAACCATTTTTGCTACTCGGGGACCTTAAAATAAGAAGGTTTAGGTTCAAATTCAAGATGGCTACTACCCCTCTCTAAGTTATCCTGGGAAGGGTATTGAACTTTCTGAGTGTGACAAGTTTTATGGAGCTTTAATACTATGATGTCTAAAGAGCATTTAGCTAAGTCTTAGCACAAAAAGGAAGAGGACCATCAAGGAGCTAGATGGACACAGCTGCGGCAGCAATAGGCTCACACATAACAGGCCTGGCACGGTGAGGGTGTCACAGTGTATCGCTTTGTTGCTGCTGAGTTTGAACTGACTCAATGGCACCTAACAACACCCACACAACATGACCAATAGCTGTCATTTTAGTGTTGGCCAATGTGATTGTGTCCAGAGACTGCCCAGTGAAGGCCTTGATACGCAATCAAAGGGAAATGGGCACTATCTTAGGCTCAATGAGCTCTCTTTCTTGTAACACTCACCTCCAGGTTCAGTGAGCTGTCTCCATGTGGCTTTGACGCGAAAGCGGGCTTTCCACCAAGGAGAAGGAGTCCATCTTTGTCTCAGGGTCTTCTCTCCATGCGCTGGGCTTCAACCACTCCTGCCTCTGGAAGATCTGGGGCAATCTGTCTTCAGGGACAGCAGGTGTCTCATGCTTGTCTGTCCTTCTTGGTCTAGATCCGAAATATTGTTGTCATCTTCCTTCTGAAATTTGACACAGCTGTGACTTTATAGCGCATGCTACCATCACACCCCGTCTTGGCGTGATTTGGTTAATGAAGGGACAGGCGACAGTAGTTCAGGACACAATCACTAGGGGCAGACTAGTCCTGAAGCTGAAGTCCTCGCTGCAGATTTTCAGAGGAAGTCACATCAATGAGACAGACCCAAGTATCTAAGTGGCATGGCTATACCAGTCAGTGAGCAGTCCGTTGGAAGACAAGGGTGTCCCTACAGGTAGGGCATCCTCACAGATGAGTTGGATGCAAAGATCAGGAGCCTAAGGTTGAATGATATTCAGGAACATGGGCAGCCTCAACAATAAGTCAGAGAGTACAGTCTCAAGCATAGCAGTGGGAATTTAAGGGCAGAATTTCATCCTTAAGGAAGAATTTGGCAAAAACTCTGATATTTCAGCACAGAGGGGATTAGCATCATCACCAAGTTTTAAAAAAAAAAGGTTTTTTTTCTTTACACAGAAAATAAGGAGGATAGTTACAACCAGAGATAGGAAAGAATTGGTGTCTAGGTCTCAAGATCAAGGTGAATTCACTATAGACACTGATCATCAGGCTCAGGATCTAGAAATCCATTTTGCTGTGAGACAGGTTTAGCCTTCAAACTACGCATGAATTTGAGCTTCCTATTGAATATCCACACGATGGCAAAGATTGGGGGAATGCTGTTTCTGATAAAATGTAGTCTTTGTACATAATCTCCTGTCAACATGTGAAGGGGCGGAAGCTAGCCTGTCAATCAGGTCATAGTTAATGAGGTCACTGTGTGGGCATGGCGTTCTCCTGAGGATTCTGGGAACTCCTGTCTTCTCCCCTGGAGGTGGGATATACATACTCTCCCTGCAAGACCTTCTGGTTAACAAGCCACATGGAGCTATGCTGATGGAGCCAGAGCTCTGGAGCTGGAGGAGAGCCATGTGGAGACCCAGGATTCCTTGGAAATCTCTGTGTGTCTTGGAATCAATCTTTCCCTAAGCCCACCAGGTTCTAACGGGTGCACTCTGTTCCTGGTTCTTTCCTGGGAGTGCTGAAGTCTTTCCCTCTGCACTCACTTCTCTCTTTATGTCTCTTGCGAAACAAACGTGGAGACAGGCCATACTATAGGGAAACAACTATTCCATCATATGAGGGCTGTAACCTGAAAAAGGATGCTACATCCTACCATAATCCTTGCTCATTAACATAAAAATAGAACAGAACCTTCATTAACATACATTAATCCTGCCTCATTAACACATAGAGGTCACGATTTATAATGCATCGCAAATGGAGGATAATTATGTCAGATCACATTAGGGGATTATCATATCATCACATAACTGCCAAATTGCATCATTTCATAACTGCTAAATCACATCATTATGTAACTACCAATCCATTGAGTATCATAGACTAACCAACTTGATATATACCATGGGTAGCCAAATAAACTGGATTTTTTTTCAAAGCTATGTATTTACATTTTTTCACAAAACCACCTTCTCACCTTAAAAGTACTCTCCATTACACTTAAGACATTTGTCAAATCTAAAATTCCATTCTTGGAAACATTTTCAAACTCATCTGTTTGAATGGCTGACAACACCTCCCTCACTTTTTCTTCACTTCCTCTACGATGTCAAATCATACCCCTCTGCATTCACAGAAACAAAAAGAAGACACATGGAGTGAGGTCAGGTGAGTAAGGTGCATGGAGCAAGAGAGGCAGGCTGCTTTTCTCCAGAACTGGCACACTGAGACGGCTCTGTGAGCAGAAGTATTGTTGTGGTGGCAAAACTAGTCCCTGGTCTGTTACAAGTCATGCCTTTTTTGTCGTTAAAATTTGCTGAACTGAGTTCCAAGATTGTCCAGATAACTCCCCCGTCTCTTCAGTGATCCATCGTTGGTCTTCTAGCACAAGTACACAAATTTTGTCAACATTTTTGTCCGTTCAGGAAGTTGACAGACGTCCAGATCTTGGTTTGTCATCAGTCAACATTTCACCTTTTTTGAAATGAGAAAATCACTTGTACCCTTGAGTTTTTCCCATAGTGCTGTCCTTGTCAGCTGTGTTCAACATCACAACAGTTTCTGTGGCTTTTTCCCCAAGCAGGAAACAAAGTCTCACAGCTGAATGCTGTTGTCTTAAATTGGCCATCACAAAAAACAAGGTTCAAGTGAAACTGCTTGAATGTCACTGTGATCAGAGAGAACCTTCCCATGCAATGCCACTGGGTGCACTAACTCAGAGAGAGTTGCTCAGTGCTCACCTAGTGGGAAAAATGCATATTATGAAAGCTTCACTCCACCCAGTGCAATTCCATTTTTGGAAGGCATACACCCTCATATTTAGGAAGGGCCAATTTAATCTATGACGACCACAAAACCTCTGACAGATGGACAGGGGTTAAAATCCTCTTTTGAGTCAGTGGCAAGCTAAACAATGCCTACTTAGCTCAGAAGGCACATCGGCATGTTCATCTTTGGGGTAGAGTTTTCATATTCTCTTCTAGGGCAGAGGGGTGGCAGGAGGAAGGTGTTCTAATAGGCTAACTGCTATCTCTCAATTCTGGTTCAACAAGGGGTAAGTCTCATATCAAAGCATAGATGGATGGCAGGGTTGAATGTTCAACTGTATCTTATTTTGCACTCTCGCAGGGGGAGTGCATGTTGTGGGCGCGGGGGAGAAGCAACAGAAGAAACTAGGGCCTCTTCCATTTAGGATGAGTGAAGGAAAAAAAAGCATGAACAATTAGTAAATTGTGATGAGCAAAAATGTTTCTGAAAAGTTGCTTCAAACCTATAAGTGAAAGAAAGCAATTTAGCACTGCTCAGCTAAACGTACCCACGTGAACTATAATTCGGCAATAAACGGAGTCACACAACATATTATTATGCTCATTTTATAAGACACAGTCTCCACAAAAAGTAGCACAAATTACCATGATTTCCACTCTACCAGGCCCTTGGGTGGGTAAGTTATGAGGAGAGATTAATATATAGCACTACCAAGCAAAGCACTGAAAAAGGCTGATTGAATTGTACTTGGGCTTCCTAGATGTAGGGTAATTCTTTCCTTTGAGAGAAAATGAATGGGTATGTTCTGAATCTTTTAGCCTGGAGCTGGAAAGAGGACATTATTTGGGGATTTCACTAACCCTCCAGTCTTCCAGCCCTTATGCATCTGCCTTCTGCCGTCAGTCTCAAACCACAAGCTTTTAATTTTCTCTTAAGATTAAACCAATATTTACCAGTAAGCCTGCACTTATCCTAAAAACCCTTTACTGGAAACTATTGGTTTCAAGTAAACGTTAGATCTTGTTCAAGAATAGTTACCCTTCCTTAGTGAGGCAAGCAACAGGAGGAAACCCTCTTTTTCTGATAGGAGACTTAAGAAAGATAATTCTATAATTTCTATCAAACCAGAAGATTTTTTTTTCTTTCAATTTGCTCACTTTTCCTAGTAGTTCTCACTGACTGTCTAATGGGAGAATCCTTAAATATTGGCAAAGAATCACTTCCCGTGAAGAACTTTCCTGTTGTTAATAGACGCTATCAAGATCATTCCTACCCATAATGAGCCTCTAACTCTCACTGCTGTCAAGGGCATGCAGACTCAGAACACCTGCTGGGCAGGGTAGACCTGCTCCAGTGGATTGTCAAGACTGTAACTCTTTACAGGAGTCCAAAGCTTCATCTTTCTCCCA
>NW_022103904.1:7773547-7775448 GCF_000313985.2 Echinops telfairi
TTCTCCTTGTTCTATTTGCACAACTGCTTCTTAGTGTATATATATATATAAAACATACAAAACATATATATACATATATATGTTTTAGTTAACATTCACTATTTATATATATATATATATATGTTTTAGTTAACATTCACTATTTAATGTTCACTTAGTTAATGTTCACTCTCTAGTCTAATATCCATTGCAATGGACAAAATTCATAAATAAAGGGTTTATTAAATAAGTTAACAAGTTGTAATACCGGTGAGAAATGTTCAGGGTTGCATTGTTCAGGATATGTCCCAAAGGGGCATGCAACTCTGCTGTAAGCCTCGAACTGAAGACATTCAACCTAAGCTCCATGGGTCAGCTCTCTAAATTGAATACTCAAAGGCACCCTACTCCACAAACCAGCTTCCTGCACGAAAGCCCTCGGCTTTATTTGCTCTGTGGTTGGACAGCCCACCACTCTGTTTCATGTTCTGGCTCCTGGTTCTGCCGCTGCTCCTCAGATGGTATATCTGTCATCTGGATCTAAGAGGTTCACTGAGCAGAGATCCCATTTTATATACAACGGGATGACCCTCTAGGCAATCTTGTTTGTAATTACTCATAGGTGCATCCTGTCCGTGTCTTCCTTCAACTTCTTAGCAGACCCGCGCAGGAGAAGATCATTTTGTGGGAGTGAGAGGCTTTGGCTGGAAGAGCCATATTAAAAATTCCCTGCCCCTGCATTTGGTTCTACACAAACACAAATCACGTGTTCTAGAACTCCCATTCTTTACAATATAATCCATAATTTGATTCACGTAGCTGAATTCCTTTGCATAATCAGTGAAAAGCAGGTTAACATTTTCCTAGTATTTATGCTTTCAGCCAAGATATTTCTGAAATTAATGATGATGTCTCTTACTACACACCTTCTCTGAATCTGGCTCGAATTATTGGCTGTCCCCTGTCCATGTTCTGCTTCAATCATTTTTAGGTATCTTCAGCAAAATTTTACTTACACTCATGATAACGGTTTCTGCATTCTCTTGAATAATTTTTCTTTGGAATGGCCACAAATGTGACTCGTGTCCAGTTGGTTTGCCAAGGAGCTATTTTCCAAATTTCTTGAAATACACAATGAGCATCTCCATCAGTGCACTGGTTTGTTGAAACATCCCAATTGGTTTTCTGTGAATTTCTGGAGCCATATTTTTCACCAACGCCTTTAATGCAACTTAGCCTTCTCCCTTCAGTGCCATTAGCTTTTGGTCATACGGTACATCCTGAAATAGTGAACGATTGCCGTGACTCTGTGGATTCCTTTCATCAGCTCAATGATTCCTGCATCACCCAGTATATTGTTCCCAGAGTCTTTCACTATGTAACTGAAAGCTTGTACTTTGTTCTTCCGTTCTTTCAGCGTAAGAAGTTCCAAATGTGCTCTTCTGTTTTGGGGTTTCTAACTCCAAGTATTTGCCCATTTCATTATAATACTTTAGTTTATCTTTTCTAGGCATTCTTGGAAATCTTTTGTGCCCATTCCTTTACTTCATTATTTCTTTTTTGATTATTATACAACCAAAAGCAAGTTTCAGTGTATCTTCTGACATTCATGTTAGTCTTTTTTTTCCTTATCTGTCTTCCTAATGATATTTCGATTACCTCATGAAGACAAATGGGTACATAAGCAAATGGGGTGATGAAAGCTGATGGTTTCCGGCTACCAAAAAATATAGCATCTGGGATCTTAAAGGCTTGAAGGTAAACAAGTGGCCATCTAGTTCAGAAACAACAAGACCCACATGGAAGAAGCATGCCAACCTGTGTGATCAGGAGGTGTCAAATGGATGAGGTATCGGGCATCAAAGAACAAAAATCATATCATTGTGAATGAGGGGGAGTGTGGAGTGGGAACCCAAAGCCCA
>NW_022103904.1:7776150-7794431 GCF_000313985.2 Echinops telfairi
CTTCAACTTCAACTTCAACTTGCATTTGAGCAATTGATAGCCTGTTCTGCATTGGGCCCCTGGCTGATGATATTCAACTTCCCCATAATCTCTTTCCAGAGTTGTAGTTAATTTAATTTTGGTGTACTACACCAGAAAAACTCCAGATATATGTAGGTCAGTATGCTGTTGGGAAAAATGGTATTTGCAATGAATAAGCCATTTTTTTGTTGCAAACATATATCATTCAATCTCTGATATCATATCCATCACCAAGGCCATATTGTTCATGATTAATCTCTCTTTCTTGTTTCCACCTTTAACATCCCAGTCACCAGTAATTATCAGCACATCTTTTTTTCCCTTAGTATGTTTGTTTTGTTTTTATTAAAAGATCATCCTATTGGGGGCTCTTGATGACAAGTTTGATCTATTTCACACTGAAGACATTTGTAAAATAGCTCTAATTTCTTCATCATTGGCATTAGTGGTTGATGTGTACATTTGAAAAAGAATCATATGAACTAGTCTCCCTTGTAGACATATGGATATTAGTCTATCACTGACAGCATTGTGCGTGAGGATAGATCTAGAAATGTTCCTTCTAACCTTGAATGTGACACCACTCATCAATTTGTCATTCCAGGAATAGTAGACTCTATGATTATCTGATTCAAAATCATCCAGATGGGTCCATTTCAGCTCACTAATGCTGAGCATGTCACTATTTATGTTACATTTAATTTTTGACAACTTCAAATTTTCCTAAAGTCATACTTTATAAATCACACTTTCTGATTGTTAATGTTTATAGTTCTTTCTTCTCTTTTTGAGTCTTAACACAAGATCAGCAAATGAAGGTCCTGTTCCATCCATGCCACTAAAGGCAATTCTATTTTGAGAAAACAACTCTTCCCCAGTTGTACCTTGAGGGCCTCCAGACCAGATGGGCTCTTCTGACACTGTATCACACAATGCTCTACTGCTACTTATAAGACTTTGAACAGCTACATCTTTAGAACCAGCTTGCATTTTCCTTCTTCCTGGTCTGTCTTGGTCTGGAAGCTCAACTGTAACCTGTCCATTATTGATGACACTACTGGTATTTAAAATAGCATGGTAAAACTTCCATTATCACAGCAACATGCAAGCTACCACAGTCTGACAAACTGACATGAATAATGGTGTAGGTTTTTAGTAGAATATAGAGTTTAGTAAACTTACAGAGAGTTAATAAAATATTAAAAGGAAACCTGTCTCTGATATAAACATGCTTAAAAATCTGATATATAATATAAAGTATCCACAATATTAAAAATGATATACATAAAACAAGTCCTGTGTTTTCCTTCCTTCCATTTGTAATTGATGTAAATATTTTTCATCTATTTATAGCCAGTAGACTTTAATATTCAATAGCAGAACTATTGTAAAAAAGTCTCATGAACTCGAATGAGATTGTATTTTTCGTTTTTATTTGTTTGCCATTGTTGATTGCCTTAATTTTGGTACACTTTGAATCTTTGTCATAGTGAGCCCATGTCCAGAAGGACAAAGCATTGCCCCAATCTACACTACCTCCACAATAGCTGCTCTGTTCATTTTGGTCTACCACTTGGACCTATGTATCAAATGACTCAAAAAACTACTGATTTTGAGTGGGGCCACAACAAGAGTAAGCTCTACATTTGGGACACGTGCCATTTGGAGCACATGATCCAGATGATAAGTAGAGCTTGAAGTGTCAGTAGCAGATAGAGGAGAATTTTAGAATATTTCAGAAGGTCCCTCTTTGTGAAGCCCAGGGCAGACTCTTAAGATTTTGGAGTAAAGCCTTGTTATCCACCGCAGATGCTCTTCTTTGAGAAACAGCATTAGGCTCATTACTGGGTCTTAACAGAGACTCAACACTTTGCCATGGAGTGCCAAGTCCATGAGCTGGTAGAGCTGCCTGACATGAAACGGTTGTTGTCTGACTCACAAAGGCATAAAGTTGAATACTCACAGAGTTACTCCATCGTTACATGGAAACAGCCTATACGCGATCAGAAGTGAGAAGAACCTGGCGGCTCGGCTCGATAAGTTACATGAAGAGGAGACCCAAATCCGCAGATTCCACTTCAGTGCTCATTGTGCCTGCAACAGAGAGCAACAGTGAGCGCAAATTGTGAGAAGATTCCTTCAAAAGATCAATTAGCAGCCTTGTAGTAGGTTGACTACATTGGACCATTTCCATCTTGAAAAAGGCAGTAGTTTATTTGTACTATAATTAAGGTTTTGGCGGGACAATCCCGATTTTCGTTGTTTTAAAAAAGTCCCGATTTTTTTTGAAAGAATGCACGACAAGCTAGGGAACGGTCTATTTGGTCCATATAGACCAAATTTTTAATCAAGACCCCCTCCCCCCCAGTCAATGGTGTCCCGCTTTAAATCTGGTCACCTTAACTATAATAGATATTCTGTATATGAATTTGCATTCCTTGCATGCAATGGTTCTGCCAAAAGTACTACCCTTATACTGATAGACTACCTAATGGATCATTACGATCTCTCACATGCCATTGCCTCAGATCAGTGGACTCACTTCATAGCAGATGTGTGACAATGGACCCATGCTCATGGAGTTCACTGGTCTTACCATGTTCCCCATCATCCTGAAGCAGCTGGCTTAACACAACAATGGAACAGTTTTCTTTTTTTTCTTTTCTTATTTTATTCTGATAAATCATTTCATTGGGTGTTCTTACAGCTCTTGTAACTATCCATACATCAATTGTATCAAGAACATTTGTACATATGTTGCCATCATCATTTTCAAAGCATTTTCTTTCTACTTGAGCCCTTGATAAGAGTTCCCCTTTTTCCCCCTCCCCTCCTTGTGAACCCTTGATAAATTATAGATTATTATTATTTTCATATCTTACACCATCCACCGTCTCCCTTCATCCATGTTTCTGTTATTCATCTCCCTCAGGAGCGGGGGTTATATGTCTATCATTGCTATCAGTTCTCTTTCTCCCCGTTCTCCCTCCACTTTCCCCCTACCCTCATGGTTTTGCTACTCCTATTACTGTTCCAAGAGAGTTTATCTGTGCTGGATTTCATGTGTCAAGAACTCTTTTCTGTACCAATGTACATGCTCCAATCTAGCAGATTTGTAAGGTAAACCTGGGGTCATCATAGTGGAGTGGTGGGGGGAGGAGGAAGCATTAAAGAAATAGTGGAAATGTTATGTGTTTCATCCGTGCTATACTGCACTTTGCCTGTCTTGTCCCTTCCTGTGCCCCTTCTGAGAGGAGATGTCCTATTGTCTACAGATAGATCTACTCTGATCCCCCTTGTTTGCATTGATATAATTGTTTTGGTACCTGATCCCATCAACACAGGCTGGTGTGCTTGTAATCATATAGGCTGGTGTGCTTCTTCCATGTGAGATTTGTTGCTTCCTTGCTAGATGGCTGCTTGTTTAACTTCAAGTCTTTAAGGCCCCAGACGCTATATCTTATTAGCCGGGCACCATCAACTTTCTTCACCACCTTTGTTTTGCACCCATTTTGTCTTCAGCAGTCATGTCAGGAAGGTGAGCATCATAGAATACCAGGTTATTAGGACAAAGTGTTCTTGTGTTGAGTCCATCTACTACCTTCATACTTAACATATGTACATAGACCTAGAGCACTCTCATTATATACATGCCTATATTAATACCTGTATTTATACCAGAAGGAGAGTAAAAGGAAATAGAGGAAAGAAGTAGAAGGCAAAACATTTATAGAGGTCTAAATACAGGAGTGGTTGTAGAAAGACATAGCTCCAGCTAGGTTGCAATACCTTAGAGGGTTGATCAAATGTTCTTCAGAAGGCTGCCAGTATCCACTGCATGCCATTAGTTATTCAGTAACCACGATTCACAGGCCTAGGAAATAAGGGATAGAAATGAATTCAGTACCACCCAATATTACTCCTAGTGACCCACCACAAAAGTGTGGCTTCCTATCACTGTCACTCTATGTTCTTCAGGTCTAGAGGTCTCAGTGACAAAAGGAAGAATATTCTGGAAAGACTATGCTGGTTCCATTGAACTGTTAGGAATGTTAGGAATGCTGCCTGATCATTTTGGATTTTTCTTCTTTTTTTATTTTTTTTATTATTATTATTTTTAATCGTTTTATTAGGGGCTCATACAACTCTTATCACAATCCATACATACATCAATTGTGTAAAGCGCATTTGGACATTCATTGCCCTCATCATTCTCAAAACATTTGCTCTCTACTTAAGCCCCCGGCATTAGGTCTTCATTTTTCCTCTCCCTCCCTGCTCCCCTCTTCCTCATGAGCCCTTGATAACTTATAAATTGTTATTTTGTCATATCTTGGCCTGTCCAACGTCTCCCTTCACACACTTTTCGGTTGACTGTCCCCGAGGGAGGAGGTCACATATAGTTCCTTGTAATCAGTTCCCTCTTTCCTACCCACTCTCCCTCTACCCTCCCAGTATCGGCACTCACACCACTGGTCCTAAAGGGATCATCTGCCCTGGATTCCCTGTGTTTCCAGTTCCTATCTGTACCAGTGTACATCCTATGGTATAGCCAGACTTGCAAGGTATAATTCATTTCATGATAGTGGGAGCAGGGAGGAAAAATTAGGAACTAGAGGAAAGTTGTATTTTTCATCGTTGCTACATCGCACTCTGACTGGCTGGTCTCCTCCCTGAGACCCCTCTGCAAGGGGATCTCCAGTGGCCTACTAACGGACTTTGGGTCTCCACTCCGCACTCCCCCCATCATGCACTATGGTAAGATTTTTTTGTTCTGATGATGCCAAGCACACCAGCCTATGCAATCACGAGGTGTCGAAGGGATCAGGTATAAGGCACTTTGGATTTTTCATGACTTTGGATCAACAAATAAAGAAGGGAGTTATTATACTGGATGGTGTGATTAATCTTGATTACTCAGGGGGAAATGGATTGATACTATATAATAGGGGCAAAGAAGAATATGCCTGGAATTGCAAAGATTCCCGAGATGTCTCTCAATACTGCCATAAACTATGATAAACCCAATGTAAAAATACAGCTACTGAAATCTGACACGACGACTAGTGACCCAGACCTGTCAGGAATGGAGGTTTTGGTATCCGAATCTGGGAAAGAATACTGATTTAACTGAGATGCTTGCTGAGAGCCAGGAGAACACCAAATGGGAGGTAGAAGAAGATAGTTCTAAATGCCAGTTGCAGCCCCAGTGATAGGTTACAGAAACCAGGGCTGTAATTGCCAGGAGTAGTTCCTCCTGATCTGCATGCATCCGGAGGTGCTGATGCAGTGGTTTCGAGATGAGCTGCTAACCTCAAGTTCTGTAATTTGAAACCACCAGCTACTCTGAGGGAGGAAGACTGGGGTTTCTACACGGTCTCAGATACCCACAGGGGCAGTTCTACCCAGTCTTATAGGGTCGCTCTGGGTCAGCATTGACTCGGGAGTCAGTTGGATTTGGTTATGCATGCGTCAATTTTTTTTTGCTATGGAGTTTTATTAAATGTAAGATGTAAATGGGGTGAGTGAATTTGGGGTTGTATGCATATTAATTGTATCATATTTTGTTTGAATATTATTTTATAACTACCTTTATTGAGAGATTATGCAAAGTTTAAGGAGATGTGTACAGGTACTAAATTTACAAGCGGTAGATTATGATAGAGTTGTGTGCTAATTTGGCTTGGCCAGGATTCTCAGTGATTTGGCAGTTGAGAGCTATTAATGCTTCATGATGAGATCTTCTCAGGGATGTGGTTGCTTCCAGTATACATGGACTCTGTGGAAAAGTTTGCTTAAATGTTGCTGTCTGGATCCTGCATCTGGCTCATCAAGAGCTTCTGGTTCTTTTGAATTGAGCTAAAGGCCTGCTGGATTGCCTTGTGCTCCAAGGAACCATTGTCACTGCTTACTGGGATTCACAGGCCACTGCAGCAAGAAGGCTGCCATTTACCTGCCTCTCTTGGGCTCATCAGTCCCTGCTGTTATTTGAGTCAGGAGAAGCCTCTAACCTCACATGGAACCTACTTAGCAGTGGCATAGAACTTGTCTGCCTTTACAACCATGTGACTCATCTCCTTATGTAAACTTCTGTGGATATATACAGGGAACCCTGGGGTCTCTGTTGGGTGTCACTCCTATGCACAAGGTTAGTGGTTCTAGCACAACTGCTCTAAGAGAGACAGATGAGGCTGTCTTCTCCCATAAAGATTTATAGCCTCAGAAACCTCTGTAGGATTGCTATGAGTCAGAATGGACTCAATGCCAGTGGATATTGATAGATAGATATGAAAACTCTCTTGTTTTGAATCACTAGAGAATTCAACAAAATGCACTAAACAACCACTACAAGTGATTATGCATACATTTAAACTCAGGATCAAGTTATCTTCAAAGTCCCATTAAGATTGCAAACTCCCTTTTTTGCAGCTAATGTTACCCTCTGGCTTTCTATGCTGTGAACTACCTGTCTGAACTCGTTTCCTCAGGTGCAAACTAAGGTTATTAACTCCAATAAGAGTAGGTGATAATAGAGCTGAACAGGAAGACAGAAGCGTTACATTACATTTCAGACTGCCATTTGATGGACACGTGACCTTGGGAAAGTCACGTCCTTTCTCTCAGCCTACATTTAGTTCATCCTACGATTTGAACTTCAAAAGGCACTCATGAATACTGCATGAGATGATACCGTTATCCCTCAGTCTCCAAACCTTCACCTTTTAAATTCAGGAGCCAAAGAAATTTAGAGAGGCATTTGTAATAGGAGGGTAACTTGTAAATTTTGAACAAATAATTTTGCTATTTTTATCTCCAAGAATTATTAAGTAAATAGATATGCCAGTGCTTAAAAGTTGAATTATACCCAATACTAGTTGTATGTGTTTTACCAATTATTAGAGATTACTTTTAAGTTACAGTGATGGTCAATGTATTAGCTTCATAAGGCTGCTGCAACAAAGTCCCACCCTCCAGATTGCTTAAAACAACAGAGATGTACTCTCTCACGGTTCTCTCCAGCAGTCTGAGGTCTGGAATCAGAATGTCGGACACGCATGCTCTGTCCAAAGGTTTTCGGGAATGAGTCTTTCTTGTCGCTTCTAAGTAGATACATTACTGCAATTCTAGCCCTGTCTTCCCTCTTAGCATCATGTTCTTCTTATAAGAACTCCAATCCCACTCTAGCATGATTCCTGTTAACTAATAATATCTTTAAAGATCCTATTTCCAAATAAGGTCATATTTACAGGTACTGGGGTTTACTGCCTGCACACATCCTTTTGGGAAATCAATTCAATGTGTAATACTTAACCTCAGTTACAAAGCCACACCAGTTTATAAAATAGCCCTGGCTCCAAGTATTAGTATTTCGTTGTCACCTGTCCTTATAACCATGACTTTTAACAAAAATTAAATTTGATTTGAGGAGATAATTCATGCAATCAAATATTCAATCTATTTTTAAGTATTGAACAAAATTATACAAATAAGTGAACAAAAAACACTGAGATAATACAAGTATATACAGAGAAAAATGAACTGTGAATTTATTATCTAGGAAATTAAGTAAAAAATGAGAATCAGCATTGATATAATGTGAATATATAAGATCCCATAATGAGGGACGAGAAAAGTTGCTAGAAATATGATGTAGAACATGAGGGAATTAAAATCCGAGGAACAGAGATCAGAACAACAAGTAACATCATAATGTGCGCATCATTCCAAATCCAGGGTGATGTCATCTCACCACTCTCAAATTACTTGTGGCAGCAATGAACCCTTTTCCAAGTAAAGTCACCTTCACGGTCTCCTGGTTTTAGGACCTGGACATATCTTTTCTCTTACCATAAAATAAATCGCTATGGGGTGATTCGTGCTTGGGTAGAATGCGGAGTACAGAAGCACTTCAGGGGGTGACTCTCCTCGAGTTGAAGACGGAGGACAGCTGTCGGGAGGTCATGCTGGTGACGACTTAAAGGGTGATGGCTAAGAGAGATGGAAGCAAGAGCCCTCAGAGGTGAGGGAGGAGAGTGGGCACAGGCTACAGGAGGGAGGCCGGAACGGGGAAAGAGAACATTTGAAATAATCTGGCACGAAGGAGCAGAGAAATTAGGGTTGGCAGATGCTGAGGCAAGAGCGTGAGGAGATTCTGGACTTTATCCTAAGAGCAATGTAAATGCAACAAAGCATCTCAATAGAGGGGTGAAAAGATTAGATTTGTGTTTTTAAAGTATCATTCCGGCTGCAGTGTGGGGAGAATGGTTTGGCAGGAGGCAAGGGGAGATTTGGGGGAGCTCTGTTACAGACAATTGCACTATTATCGGGGAGAGACTGCTCTGGCCTGTCTTTCAGTGGAATCAAGAGAAATAGAGATAATGTGGTTTCTTGGAAATAAAATGAGCAGGATTTGGTCATAACTGAATGTGGGGATTGGAGGACAAGAAAATGTCCAAAATGTCCAAAATGACCATCAATTTTCTCGGTTGAATTGTTGGGTTACAAGGTATTGCCAGTTACAGATACAGAGAACAATAGAGGCATAGCCATTTGTTGTTCCATTTTGGAAGGGGAAGAGAACATGTACTTGTCTTATTTTACAGTGAGGCACTTGAAGTTCCTATGATTTCATCTAGTTGAACAAGAAGTTAATAGCAGGACCTGAGCACTCCCAATCCTCAATGTCTGACCCCTTCTCTTCCCTTTTATCTGAATCCCCCTTTGTGTTTTTATTTGGGGTCTAGGTATCTTCTTAGTATGTAAAGCACTGTTTGTACTTTGTATAGGTAACCTCCGTTGGAAATGGCACTCTTCACGCAGAATTGTAAGTCTCCTCTGCGTGTTCTGTTGTCCTCTGGGGTCCTGGAGAATAGGAAGGAACTCAAAGGCTGTGAATTTGGTTTGAGTTTTCCTTATTGTTCCCACTCAGAAAGATTTCTGCTTCAATTTAAGACTTAACAGAGGGTCCGTTTGATGGAATGATTTATTTTTGTTACTTCCGAATAGGCCTAGAACTTTTCACACTATGTGGGTATCTGTTCCTTAGGACCCAGGAGCCCTGATGGTATAGTGGATTACACACTGGGCTGCTAACCACAAGGTCATTAGTTTGAAACTACCAGCCACGCCACCGGAGAAAGAGGAGGCTTTCTGCTCCCTGAAAGAGTTACCATCTGGAAAACCCCAGGGGCAGTTCTACTCTGACCTATCGGGTGACCATGATTTGGAATCAACTCAATGGCAACAAGTTTTTTGTGCTTTGGGGGTCTTTGAGACACCTGATATTGAATGTTTCAGAGAATGAATATTATTCACAAAAAGAGTTATTGCGTGATGTACTTGATGCTCAAAAGATGCAGGGCCCTTGGTCGATTAAACTTTGTGTTCAGGTTGATTTTTATTCCATGAAAATGATGCCCTCTATTTCCTGGTGATGCAATAGGGTAAGCATTGGACTCCTAAGCTGGGAGTTTGTCTCAAGATTGGCAGTTCCAACCTACCGGTCACCCCTTGGGAGAAAAATGAGGCTAACGCTTCTGTACAGAGTCACAGTCTTGACAACCCTTTACAAGGTCATTATGAGCTGGAGTTGACTTGATGACAATGGTTTTTTTTGTCATTTGTTTGGCTGGGTGGTTTAGTTCCAATCATTTCCATTCTGGCCATTATTTCCTTATAATCTCATGCTGAAGTGCTGATAACATCGCTCTGGAAAAGAAAATGTTGTCATGATGTGCTCTTTTCTCAAGGGTCTGCAACGGAGGTACGAGAGTCTCTCACTGACCTTAAACCAAATTGTTTGACTTGCCGGGTCATTACCAAAAAGACAGGAAAATTCAGAAATGACACAGTCCTGCCAAGCTGTGGTGCATGAGCTCTGCCTCTCCCTGCCCTGCACCTCAGAGCATGTTATTACTGCAAAGACCAGGCTTAGGGCTGCTTCGGGCGATAAAATTCCCTCAGTTACTGTCCGCCGTAGTGGTGGCATGTGAGCAGTCGGGAGGAGAAAAAAGAATTACTCTTCAGCTCTCTACTTTTGAAAAAAGCCCACATGATTTGCTGCTACTCAAAATAAACAAGTCAACAAACGCTCTCGAGGGGAGAATGAAATGGAGTCTTCTGTTTCCTTTTATTATCGAAAAAGCAGAAGTCCTATAAGCTGCATAAGGCAAAAGAATCTGTCTTGTTTTGTTTTGAGGTTTCTTTTGGGAGAATTGTACAAAGTAACAAGATTATAAAGATTATAGCTAGACATATTGTCTCACCTGCTTCCAATGATATCTCTATCTTCACAATGTACCTATTTACTGCGCTGCAGGGAACTGATGCTGTGGGTGTTCCCAATGCGCTCCAACTGATGATTATCTCCTAACCAATAATACCCTACAGCCTCTTTAATTTTTTCTGTGAGTTTTCATGACATTTTGCCAAATTTCTTTTCAGTACTATTTATTTATTTTTAATCATATGAATACAGTGTCCACTTTGCGTTTGACACCTGGTAGTTGCAAATAAAACTTTATTGTGGTTGGTTGTTATTGAATAAGCTTCTGTTAATGGGGATCACAAGAGCAAATCGCATGTAGCTGGAAAAAAAATTGGCCATGGGTTTCAGAAACAGATAGCGCACATGTCATCAATACAAGGAAAATCTTTCTGGAGCATGTAGGATACTAAAGGAATCTTAGAGAGAAATTGATCTTCAATAGGTGATTAGGTAAGTGAACTATGGCACAATAAAATTTTTTAAAGGAGCATAATTCAGTGGTAACTATTCAACGATGAAAAGACCTGGATCAAATGTAATGGATGGTACTAGAATGAAGACAATGTAAAAGAACCACATAATGCATGAGTCCAACTGCAAGACATTCTGGAAAACACGAAACTGTAGAGAGGGTGGACAGATTAGTCTTTGTCAGGACTAAAGCTGAGAGAAAGGAGAGATGGATAAATGGAGCAGGAGCATTTTAGGAGCAGGGAGACTGTTGCAGATAATACTCTAGTGTTAGAAACCAGACATTATGCACTTGTCAAACTCTATGGCATTACCCTATGCATTTGTACAACACAAAAGCTGACCCCTAATTTAAACCATGGATGTTAGTTAACAATAATGCATATATATGGGGTTATCAATTGTAACAAACATGCCACAGGGATGCAAGGTAAGTGAGACCTTTAAAATAGTCACGCAGAGATTCCATTATGTTTTCGTTATATCTTTCTATGAACTTCTCAAAACCCTTTGTTTTAATAATAGAAGAAACACTGTGCAGTGAATGATGGAATATATGAAACTCTATACTTCTGATATGATCTTTTTTATGTGCCCTAGGCATGAAACAGCTCTGGCCACAGTCCAGGCATCAAGCTAGGATGAACAAAGGGCTGCCAGTCTGCTCTGCCCCTGACTGATATAAGCGCACCACCACCAATCAGGTGTCTCTTTGTCCATAGCCATGGGTGGATATGATTTTCGATAAAACCAAACTGCTATACAATTCTCTAAAAACTATAAAGATGGAAATTGTTTTTATACATGGATATTGTTGAGCGAAATGGGACTTCCATGACCACGGAATGAGGTGAGGTTGAATGGAGATTTGAGACATAGACAAAGCATATTAATCTTCAGGAATGGTGAAATGTCCTGCAAAAGGATGAGACTGGGGTTTAAAAATCAGAAAAGGATCCTGCAATCACATATTTTGGGTGTATGTATTTTCTGAGCAGAGTCGAAGTTAATTAGAGGATGCTTGGGTGACAGCATCAGAGTTTGAGGCAGGGAGGTAAATTGTTGGCATGAAAGTGGGGAGGGGAGCTGAGACCTGTACTACTTGACAAATAATGTGAGCAAAAGGAAAGATGGGCCAATTATTTTGATTCTCTGACTTTGGAGCCAGAGCGAGGGAAAGTTATTTTTGGACGAGGGCCTGAGATTTTGATCTCCTGTTCCTAATGAATTTTGTTTCCATTAACATAAAGATGGTTGGTTTGGACCTAGGCAATGATAAGTATTGTTTTAGACATTAAGTTTGACGTGCTGGTGATATACTCAGGTGGAAATGTTCAAGAGGCAGTTGGAAATATGGGAAAGAATATCTGGAGAGAGACCAAGACTAGAGACATAAATTTGAGATAAATGTTTATGTAGATTGTTACTGAAGCCAAGAGGGTGTACAATAAAAACTTTTTAAAAGATGACCAAGGAAAGAGTATCAAGGAACATTTACATCACTGTGTGCTGGGGGAAAAAAGGGGATGGGGAGTGCAGACCAGTGAAGGAGACAAAAGAAAACCCCAAGACGAGCACACCACAGCGTCAAGCGGCAGGAAGCAGAAGCAGCTCATTAGAGGCATTGAATGCGATAGACTACAAGCAGATGAAGATTTTCTTTCTGTCCTGCCCCTCCCCTGCCAGCTCCAATGCCAGCGTCCTCCTTGTTCTTCATAAATGACCAAACACAGAGTCAAATTGCCGCCTGGTTTCCAAGGCTGTAATCTTTACAAAATCAAGCTCCTACATCTTTTTCCCATGGAGCCACTCAGAGGTTCAAACCACCAAAGATTCTTTGAACTGATGAACACTTAACCACATGACCACTGTGTACCACTGCCACCAGTTGCTCTCACGTTATTGTGACTCATGGCTACGCCAGTAGTACCAGAGGAGAAACGTGCTCCCTTGGGTTTAAATAAATAGATCACCAGACCTTTCCTCTGAGTGCCTCTAGGTGAACTAGAATTGCTCTAGTTTCAATCATGGGACACACAACCAATAGTCACTGAATTTCAATCAGCAGTGGAGCTCATTAAACATTTACACAAACAAGAGACTCCACGGGACTAAAATAGGCCTGTTTTCTATGTTTTCAGCCTGTTCTTTCCTGACTGATAAATCTACAGTAGTTCCCCATTACCAATGGCAGAAAAATTCTGTAATTGAATCTGATATGTAGGCTCAAATATTAAAGCTCCATTCATTAACTCAATCTATTCAGCTTGACTTTCTTTACATTTGTCTCCAATATTTTGTTAGAACCAGTTCTCAACTCTCACTGTCAAAATAAAAACCATGTACATTTGTCTACAATGCCTATATTTTTTATCCAGTTTCCTCACTTTTCAGATCCCAATGTCTGCCTCCTTGCCAAGACCAATATTAGGCCAACATGGAAATTGAAATACACTCTCTTTGCTTCATTCTTTTCTTGTTCGGTTTATAGATATTCTAGTCTGAGAGTCTATTATTGTATTGAAAGTTTAATGCAATATTCTTAAGTATAAAAAAAGTTTTATATCTCTGTCCTCTAGTAAATTAAACATTTAAAAAACTTCCATGAAGTCAATTCTGACATTTAGAGACCCTGTATAGGGTTTATGAAACTGTACATTTTTATAGAAATATAGTCTCATTTTTCTCCCACAAAGAGGCTGATGGATTTGAACTGTCAACCCTAGGACCAGCAGCTTACTACCTTGCCCACAGTACCACTAGTGTTCTTTCTGTACCCTGATAGTGTTTAGGAAATAATGGGACACACAGAAAATAGTCACATGGACAATGGGTTATTTTACATATCCGCCTTTTAAGATGATGTAAACTAATGTGCTCATGATTACCTAAAAAATAATCTGTGGTACCCCCATTGCAAATATGCCCTGTTACCTACTGTGGCACTTCTGTAGATTCATTCATTTAGGTCATAAAGCTTTTGCTGAAGTACTGTCCAATATGGCAGTCACTAGCCACATGTGATTACCATATAAAATAGTGCAGATGTAGAATATTGCTATTTTCTTAGAATGTTCTAATGGACGGTGCCATTTTTATGCTGTCAACAGCTCCCTATAAAATGCAAACACTCCTTTAAAGAGAAAAAATCTTTTCTGCTACCCCTTGAAGGGACTCAAAAAGAACCCATAAAAAGGGAACCAAAATAAGAGTGCAAAGCTGAGAGTCAAATGCTGAAGAGGAACAATTGGGAAAACATGACCGAAGCAACGTGTAAACCACGATAAGCGTTTTGCGATAGTGTTTCCTTATCCAGGAGTAAGTTACCTTGTGCAGGGGGAGGGGAAGCAGCATTCATTTTTGTCTTTAACTTCACCACCATGCACCTGTGAGGAGCAATATTGTCTCTATCATTTCTTTGAAAAAGTGACTTCTCTCCTTAAAAGGGGATCTTCGGTTTTCAGTCAAGTTTCTCTAGAGCAGTGGTTCTCAACCTGTGGACCCCAACCCCTTTGTGGGTTGAGTTAGTTGACGTGTATTGTGCCAACCTGGCCAATAAACACATGTGGGGTAAATTGAAGGGCAGAGGAATAAAAGGCTCAGTGGGACTCGCCTTTCAAGTTTTCAGGTCTTTTGCTTTCTGATGGTTGGACCAGGGTGCAGCTGCCTTAGCCAGTTCCCTGCTTCAGCTGGCAAAGCTCACTTCCTGCAAGATATCCCTGAGGAGAAGCCACATGGACCTACCCTGATGCAGTCCTGGGTGCCGAAGCAGCCACGTGGAGACCCCTGCCAGCACTGGGATGCTTACATGTTCACTGATTCGGCTTTCCTCCTGAAGTCAGCGTCATAGTGCATGCTTTGTGAGATGGAGGAGGACTTTGTGGACTGGTGTTGGCATATGGGTTAATGTTGGACTTGTGGGCTTGGGATTGGGATGTTTTCTTGATGTGCACTTATCCTTTAAATAAAACTCTCTCCTATACATGAGTTTCTGTGGATTTGTTTCTCTAATGTTTGTTTCTCTAACCACAGACTAACACAGGGGTTGAACGAACTTTTCAGAGGGTCACCCAATTCATAACAGTAGCAAAATTACAGTTATGAAGTAGCAATGAAAATAATTTTATGGTTGGGGGTCACCACACCATGAGGAATTTTAATAAAGGGTCACAGCATTAGAGAGGTTGAGAACTACTGATCTAGAGAAACACAGTCAATTATTTATATAAGCAAATATCGATGTATGTATCTGTGTGTGCATATATGCATACATATATAGAGATGTATCTATATATGAAAAGAAAAATAAATTTACTTCAAGGACTTGTCTTAAAATATTGAAGCGCAGTGTGTTAGACAAGGTTCTCTAGAGAAACAAAACCTGACTGCTAATAATTTTATATATATTTATACAGATAAATAGATATATAACATAAGAAATAAACAGTCATACTTAACCTAACAGGGGAGATACCATGATCACGAAGGTGGTTCTCCCAGGGTGAGGCTTATCCATTGCACTCCGGATGTGCTGACCCCTGCGATTTCCCCAAATGTGGGAAATTCGACTGCATAATTTGTGGTAGTGGGGGACTGTGTTTGCGCTCTCCCTTGAAAAGAAAATAAATAATTAATTAATTAATAGACAGTTAATTAAATTATAAAGCAGTACAAATGGCTTAGTGCAACTCACTCCCGTGAGACAGTTGTGAGACACTGGCTGTCCTTCAAGTCTTGAAGGCTGCTGAGTAGTCCTCTGTAGAGCAATTCAGGCTATCCAGCCACAGGCAGCAAACAGCAAGGCAGGTCACCAACAGTCAGCCAGATGACAGAGTCCAACAGTCCCCAGCTCAAGAGATGTAAATTCCAATGATATGGTGAAGCAGATCTAGAAGAAACCTGAAATTATAAAGACACAGTCTATGGGTTAGGCGTCCCACAGGTAGTGTAGCTTGCAAATTGAGGCAAGGAACAAGCAAGGCAGCCGCACACTGGTCCGATGATCAAAGAGCAAGAGACAAGAAAGGTGAGGCTCGCCTAGCCATTTATCTCTCCACCCTTCAATTAATCCCACATGTGTTTATCGGCCAAGTTGGCACAATAAACTAACCACCTCAGGCAGGAAAATCAAACCTATAAGTCAGTGGATGGGCTGGATACTCCTATAGGCTTGTGCCCCAAAGTCCATTGGAAGAATGTGGAGACTAAAATTCTGTCCCAAAATATTGATTTCTTTTCTAGAAGTGGAACTCATCATAAGGAAACCCCCTTTCAATGGAATACTTCATATTATATTATGGAAGATGACTTCCATATGATTTATATTAGTTTACGTGATGGAACAGCCACTGAGCTAATGTTTGGCCAAACAACAAGGAATCATCGCCTAGCCAAGTTGACATACAAAATTAGTCATCATGTCATTGTAAACTTGAAGACATAATCTCAAGGAAAATTGGGATGAAGAGGAGGCTAGAAGCATGCAATTCCTTCTGAACACTCTAGAAGCTTTGATCGGCAACTGTTCTCTACCATGGCCCACGGTGAAACCCCTGTGTAGGACATTTATCAGGAAACATAACTCCCCTTACAACCTCTTGAATAATTGAAATTCAATGTGATAATCTCTTGTTAAAATCAGAAGTTATTTAGTCAGTAAGCCTTTGACTTTGACTGACTGGTACAGACCCTTTGCAGGGAGCAGTCTTAGTTGTATGAGACAGAGAGTATACTGGAGATTTAACGACACAGTCTTTGAATGATTCTGATTTCTCTTCTGTTTACTTTCTGCATGGGAGTTATGAAATAAAAGGCAAATTGAAAAAATTATTATTATTACTTCAGGGAAACTGGTTAAAGATATTACAAGCAAGGGAAACAATATAACAGGATTCTCTCACATGTAATGACTCAGAATCATGGAAGTTGGTCCATATACTGCCTTACAATGGGCTAACAAAATCTGAAATAAATGAAAAAGAACAGAAACCCTAGAGATTTATGAGAATATCATATCCATTCTGGCTTTGGTGAGTTAAATATATGAGAGGTACCAAAAACCAAAACAAACAAACAGAATTTTTTTTCAACGCTAGGTATTTATGTTTTTTTAAAATAAAATAACTTTATCACCTTCAAACTATTCTCCATTACACTTAATACAGTTGTTAAATCTTTTATCCCAGTGTTGGAAGCATTTTTCAAACTCATGTGATTGGGTGACTAACAGCACCTCCCTTGTTTTTTCTTCACCTCTTCTACTTAGTCAAATCACTGTCCTTTCAGGCCCATCTTCATTTGCAGAAATAAAGAAGTTTCACAGAGCAAGGTCAGAGGAGTAAGATGAGTGAGGCAAGAGAGGAATATTACTTCTTGCCAAAAGCTGGTGCACTGATATAGCTGTGTGAGGAGGTACATCGTCGTAGTGACAAAACCTGTCCACCGTCTGTCACAAACCAGGCCTTTTTTGTCACACACTGTTATGCAATCTTTCCAGAATCTCTAAATAGAAAGCTGGATTAAAAGTTTGACCTGGTAGAATGAACTCCAAATGCACTATAAGTCAATTTTCGTCCATTCACAAAGTTCAATGTCGTCTAGAACGAGCTTTGTCACCTATCAACATTTCATCTGTTTTGAAATGAGAAAACCACTCATACACTTGAGTTTTTACCATAGTGATGTCCTTGTAAGCTGTGTTCAACATCACAATAGCTTCTGCAGCATCTTTCTCCAAGCAGGAAACAAAATTTCACAGCCACATGCTGTTCTCTTAAATTGGCTATCACAAAAAAACAAGGTTCAAGTGAAACTGCTTTCACGAAAAAATTCACTGTGACCAGAGAGAACCTTCCCAGGCAATGCCACTGGATGCACAAACTTAGAGTGAGTTGCTCTATACTTGCCTAGCAGGAAAAATGTGTACTAGGAAAGCTCTGCCCAGTGGAGCTTTTTTATGCTTTGGGGGCGGGGAGGTATCCCCACATATATTGGAGAAGTATAGATTCACAGAGAATTAGCCAATTACTTGGAGAGGCCTCAGGATCATATCTCTTTCTAAGGTGATCACAGCCAAGGCTCATTTTTATTTTTAAAAAGAAATCCTCCATTTACATTTAAGAAGAAGCTAGATTCTTTGTTTTTTTTGTTGTTTTGTTTTTTGTTTTTTTGTGTGTGTGGTTTATTATTTTTATTATTTATTATCATTCTTTTACTTCTAGGAGAAAGCTTGATCTCTTTCCCATGATCTTTCAAATTTCACAGTTGTACATTCACAGAGTTATCTTTTATTAATCCTACCCTGTACTCCAATACCCAACAACATTGAACTTTTCATCACTTTTTCAATTTTAAAATGTTTTTCACTCTTCCACCTCTATTACATTTTTTACTTTATTACTTCATATTGGCATTTATTCCTTCACCCTTTCCCTCTGTATTAACATTTACTCATTTTCATAGACAAGTTTAATGGCCATGCACTGAACACCTTATTAATTTTCTTTTGTGTTTCCTTGTTATT
>NW_022103904.1:7796950-7798923 GCF_000313985.2 Echinops telfairi
TGGGCTTTGTTGCTTCTGAGCTAGATGGCCGCTTGTTTACCTTCAAGCTTTTAAGACCCCAGACGCTATATCTTTTGATAGCCGGGCACCATCAGAAGCTAGATTCTTTGTATCTAGGCTTTCAGAATAGGTAAATAATAGTTTCTGGAAGAGGATCTTCACAGAATTGTGGTTTGTTTGTTTTTTTCCTATAGCCTACTTGGTCTTAAGACAGCCAAATTGAGCAATTTCCTGGGCTTGCATTTCTAAAATTGTGAAGCCCAATCATTATCAGCAGCAGCAGCAATAGCAGTACCTGGAAACTTGTTACATATGCAAATGTTTGACTTCACCCTATGTAGTGGTTACATAATCTGGTGCCAACTTGAGACTATTAAGAGTGAAGAGGTGGAGTTTAGCCTGTCAATCAGGTCACAGCTTGAGGACCTCATTTGGAGGTGACACAGAGATAAATAGCTCACTGGAGGCCAGATATGCACAGACATGCTGCTTGTCTTCCTGTTGACAAGCCACATGGACACCCCTGATGGAACCAGGGCCTTGGAGCTGGAGGAGCCACATGGAGACCCATGCCAGCCCTAAAGAAGCTTCCACCACCACTAGATCCAGAAGACTTTCCACCCACTGGCCTGTGATCTTCCTGCATTCAGCATCATTGCATGTGTTGTGTAGGTCTGAAGAGGGAATTATAGACTGATATCAGACATATTATGGACTTGATCAGGACTGGGCTGGGATATTTTCTTAATATGCAATTACTCTTTGATATGAAGTTCTCTATTACAAACATGAGTGTCCATGAATTTCTTTCTCTAGTCAACTCAGATTAACACACCCCAGATTTATACATATATGGTAGAATGAACTAAGAAGGTGGGGCACAACCATTTAACACGCTTTAGCAAGCCCTCAACGTAGTTCTGATATACAGTTTAGAACCCATTTTCCTAGAAAATTAAATTTGGACTCCTGCCTTTCACCTTCTCTCTGTCTTTTTACCTCCTTCTCATCCTTTGTCAATCACTTCCCAAATCCCAACCCCTAGAATTTCATCAATTCATACAGGAAGTAGTATTGGCAAAAGAAAAAGGATCTTAGAATTAAAAAAAAAAATCTATGATTTTTGATAGAAAAAGGAGAAATCAAACTGAAAAGGCCTTCTTCCCAATCATCATCAGGTGTAGGTGTGTGCCATTCACTCTACAGTGTAGCGGTGGCAAATGCAGGCTCTGAAGGCAGAAGTCTAGAGACAAATCTAAGCTCTGCCATTTACTAGTCATGTGACATCATGCAAGGCATTTTACCTTGCTGTACAAACATTCTCACATGTAAAATGGAGACAAAAATACGCTAACTCCTGGGGTTACCATAGGATTCAATGAGGAAATATGAAAAGTGATTTTAGCCATGTCCAATAGTCAGCATTAAACTCTAACAACCTTATCATTTAAAATTAAGTAACACCGTTTACTATAGCTGACTTTTTTTACTCAACAAATCATTGGATTGAAATTTAGGGTTCTGAAATGGTCTTCTACCAGCATGAAGCAGCGAACCAACAGAGAGGTCTGCAGGGCTGGCCCCAATCCCAGCTAAATGGACCCACTCCCCAGAAGAATGCACTACAGAGGACAGCACTGAAGATACAGCTTGGGGAGAGGGGCGGTCTGCTCAGAACGCATGAGAGAAAATTAAGAGAGAAGGAGAGAAACAGAGAGTGGACCGCATCCTGGTCCACCAAGCTCCAATGCCAATATTCCTGCTCAGAGCAGTCAATGTACAGAGAGGACCATAGGGCTGGCCCCACCATGAGACACAGTGTCCCCTTGCTGACCCATAGCGCTATAAGGGAAAATACTGGTGACACAGTATGGGAGTTGTGCCCGGTCTGACCCTCCCACACCAGAGGAAAAGGAAAAAGAGCAACAGAACAGCAAGGGGAACAAAGCAATGAAGTTCCCAAGGAATCCCCA